>NW_028279464.1:300000-580488 GCF_059751315.1 Micrasema longulum | reverse complement strand
TGTGTACTTATGAAAGAATACGATTTTTGAAAATGTATTGAATTTAATGTCATTTTTGTGTTACCAAAAATTCAGTAAAAAGAAATAAATGGGTTGAAATTATAAGGAATTTTAGGAAATAATCTGATCGAGATCTACTAAAAACAAATGCTGTTTGTAAACATTCAAAAACAAACTTTTTTCATACACTAAAAACCAACATCTTTTTTTTTGTAAATACATTCTCTTCGAATGCAACCCTGGTAGATCGATGAATAAAACATTTATGCTCCTTACTTCTCTTTTAGATGTTAGATTGAAGATTTTAAAATCTACGAACACGCACAGCGCAAAGATCTATATTTCTTTGAAAACCGCACGTAAATCGGTTAAGCCGTTTAGGAGGAGTTCAGTGACATCACACGTACAGAGGAATTATATATATAAAGATTGAATAACATTTACTTTAATATGTTCGGTTCGCAAAATACTGAAAAGGGTATCCTAATACAATAAAGTAAAATTAAATTATAAGATAACATTTATAACACAAACACTGCCTATCCTTACTAGGAATAGTAAACACCTGTTCTGAGGTAGGCAGCATTGACTTATTTTTGCATATTTAGTCTTAGTAATGTCTGGAAATGATTGATTGATTTATTTGAATTTTCAAGTACAAAGAATAAGCACTTATTGCTAAAAGCATTATCTTCAAGCCAACAAAAAAATAAATATGGAATTATCATTAAAAAAATTAAATGGAATAAACAAATGAAAACAGGCAAAGTGTATTAAACGGAAAAAATATCTAGAAAAAACTGCCAGCCGAAACAAAACATTGTCTTTTCTTTTAAAATTACAAATATGAAGTTTACTGTAATTTGAATTAATGTCCTTAGTAAAAATCTCTCATAGAAATACGAGCGATTTCTTTTAAAGGTGGCTTTTAAGTGTATTAAAAGACATTTTGCTTTAAAGTACCTCGTTCAAATAATTATAATTGATAATGTAAATAGCGGCCATCTTGGAAACTTTTTCATTTACTTAACCAATTTTTATTTTGCGTTTTAGTAATTACGTTGCAATCGGGGTTGCGTACTGGGTGGCGTAGAAACTGTCCTAATTATTGAAAAGCACTATCTAATGACACCGACTTAATTAATTTATTCCTAATGTAGTGCCAAGCTTTTCCGGTACAGTGAGTATTAAGTATTGTGACCAAGCGGAATCAAATGACTGAACAGTAAATAATTTTTAAAATAAGTTTTTTAAATCATGCCCCAACCGCATCCTATCGTTACAATATTTAAGTTTGTCCAAATGTTCGTAGACAAAAGTCTGGATTTCACCCCCTCAGGAGTCATTTATATTAGCAAATAACAACAGGGATGGAGAATACCTTAAATAAGGGAATATGGAAGTCTAGGCATTTACAGGGCTTATGACCTGTCATTGGCTGGTTTAAGTGGTCACTTTACACACTGTGTAACATTCACCATTTTGCCTATGTTTGAACATCCATATTTCTTCAATTCAAATAGGAATTTGTTGATTTTAGTGAAGTTAAGGAGCTGAAACCTTTATTGTTGTGAAGAGATTCATCTGACTGAATTATTTCACATACTAGGCAACGCCTGAAAATAATTGTTCAATTTTTAAACTTATTCTTGGACCAGTAAATGCCTAGACATCCATATTCCCTTATTTAAGGTATTCTCCATCCCTGTTGTAATTTCTGCATCCTATGGTGTCTATTTCAGTGGCGAGCCGTGATTTATTTCATAGGTAATCTACAAAAAAATATCATTAATTTGCACCTGAAAATAAGTTCATAATATGGAAGTATTATTATTATAAATAACATTTTTTTCTGTTGTTGTTTTTTACGTAGTTTTATTCTACACTATTTTAATACAATACTTGCTCAAAAAATTATTAACAAATACCACAATACCATTCAGCAGTAACTGTCAACCCTGAGCACTGGCCGATTCCTTTTAAAATAAATAATGCCAAAAACGGCCACTGCGAACGCCACATGTCCTATATGATACATAATATGTCAACGGTATCCTATCAAAGAAAAATCGTCCTCGGGAAATATTTTCTAAATACTAGTTTCCAGATAGAGAATCTTCAAATAATATTTGTAATCTGCAAGCTTATTTTAGTATTAAAAAAACTGACTTGGGTTAAAAATGTAAAATAAAGTGAACTCTTTTGTATGGAGAAATAAGCTGAGACAATCGGCTAGTTTCATCGTACACTGAGAACGGGCTGGGCGCTGGGCGCAATTCAAAGATATTTTTTTGTAGTAAGATATTAACGGTGGTGGTGATTTATAAAGAATTATCTTTTTTTTTTTTGCCATAAACATATTGACTATAAAACATTATTATCGAAAGTCAAATATAATGGATAACTGCGCATAATCGCTTATTTTGACAATTTGCCGCTGGTATATTGCCGTCAAGCAAAAAGGCAGTTAATTGCAAGTCACATTTTGGGATTAGGCACAAGGGTCTCCGAGATGATTTGGTCATGTAGAACGAATGGATGACGAAAGAATTTTAAAACAGGTGTACATGGTGAGAATGAACCAAAATCTTAAGTCTGGTCTGCCAAAAGCAGGCACAACCGAAGGGCACGTATGACAAGATGTATGAATGTGGAAGAAGCTAGAAATGCATGCCAGGATAGACGTGTGTGGCGGTCCATTCTCTCGGTCTATTTCTAGGGGGAAATAGCGTGATGGTAGTAGTAGAAGTAGTAATCCAAATGAAGAAATCTGTAAATAGTCTTAAGTTTAAACACACTATTTCAATATTGTTATTATAATAATAATAATAATCATAGTTTATTAACAAAAATAATAATAACTTTATCTACTACATACACACATAGGTAATAGATTTCTCTGGATCATGTCTAGTCTGCCTAACTAGGTACAACCTGTTTTAAGGCAGACATTTTTGTGCAAAAATAAACAATAACATTACTACCTACTGGTTAATTTACTATAAAGTTATACAATACTCATTTATACCATTTATTATTTAAGAATGTATTTTGAGTAAATTTTCCGATTTTTCTCGGCCTAAACCCAGTAACAATTTTTTTTACAAATTTATTAAATTGAATCTGGGTCATGGTTTTGCAATGTTTGGGTAACATGTTGAATATTTTGGGGCCCAGAAGCCTGAAATTTCTTTTCCCGAATTCAGAGTTTGTGATAGACCCCATGACCCATCCTCTAGTTCGATTTCTGGTAGTGTGCGAGAGTTCCTTTTGTGATTTGGTAAAATTATTTTGATTTCACAAACATTATTATTCTAAAAATATATAATATCCTTATATCGTAGATCACAAATTCCCCAAATAACTAGATGCTGGGGTACCTGAAGGGTTTTTAAAAAAATAAAAAATTATTGACTTATTAGCTGATTCGAGAGGTTTTAATATAGAAGACATTTTTATGCAAAAGGCAGACATTTTTATGCAAAAATAAACAATAACACCTACTGGTTAATTTACTATAAAGTTATACAATATTCATTTATACCATTTATTATTTAAGAATGTTTTTTGAGTAAATTTTCCGATTTTTCTCGACCTAAACCCAGTAACAATTTTTTTTACAAATTTATTAAATTGAATCTGGGTCATGGTTTTGCAATGTTTGGGTAACATGTTGAATATTTTGGGGCCCAGAAGCCTGAAATTTCTTTGCCCGAATTCAGAGTTTGTGATAGACCCCATGACCCATCCTCTAGTTCGATTTCTGGTAGTGTGCGAGAGTTCCTTTTGTGATTTGGTAAAATTATTTTGATTTCACAAACATTATTATTCTAAAAATATATAATATCCTTATATCGTAGATCACAAATTCCCCAAATAACTAGATGCTGGGGTACCTGGAGGATTTAAAAAAAAAAAAAAAAAATTGACTTATTAGCTCATTCGAGAGGTTTTAATATAGATTTATTAGTGTCTCCCCATCCTATTTATTTATTCATTCAAAATTACAAAATTAAATATTTATGAAATTATTAAGGCTTTTTAGGCTATGCCCGGGTCAAGGCACAATAAATAACAATAAAAATACATGGTTGAATTAATTAGATTAAATTATAAAGACATAGAATCACAATCTAGAAAAAAAGGTAAATGTAATAAATAATCAAATTCCAAAGAATACAATGCAAAAAAAGATAATCAGAAATAATTTTTAAAATATAAATTATACAAATTAAGAATCACACATAATAAAATATACAAAATAGTGGTATCATTAAAATCAACAAAATAATAGTAAAATATAGTAGTATTAAAAAAAACAAAATAAGAGCATCATTTAAATCAACAGAAAAAGAATACATATATAAAAGCATAATTGAAATGATAATTGAGTTATGTTTTCTAAAAATTCACTCAATTATAGTAAGAAATATAAGAAATAGGAGCAATAAATCATATGCCAAATAATAGTACGTACTAAATTAAATTATACAAAAATGCCATCAGTTATAATTTAGTTACATAAAATAAAATATTGCTGAAAATGTTTTTTTTACTGCTCATTGTTGTATCAAATAATTCGAAATTTATTGTAGAACATTACTCCAAATTTAACTAATTTTGTAGTTTTTGTCAAAAAACTGCCATTTTGCTTTTGACGACAGTATAGTACATTTTCAATGCAGCTATTTTACAGCGAGTTGTAAATAACCCATTATTAGATAATGGAAATCGAGTTAGGGTAGAGAGAAGTTCGAACCTCACACCTGCAGCACGCAGCACCTCTGATCTGTTAGTCCGTAACACCAGCCACGAGAACATAACTTTCAACCAACGATAACATAAAATGTTTGGTACCAAAAAGTTCAAAAGAACCGTCGCAACATCTTTCTGAAATACTAATGAAATATTCAAATGGCAGCAGTTGCGGTGCATCTGATTACGGATCATTTTGATCAATCAAGCGGGTTTGATAGCTCCCAGCTTTGCCCAGCTAGCGAAGCAAACTGACGTAACTGTCCGAACACCGTATAAGAGCGACGTAAACGCCGAGAGACGCCACGACGCTTCCGCCATTTTGTGGGGAGAGGATTGACGTTTGTGATAACCTATCGATGGTCTTTCCGGACGGACATCTCGATCCGGCGATTAGGCGCCTGTGTTTATTGCAATGATGACGTCATGGTATTCTTTTCCGGAAAGCGCCAATATTATAATATTGTTAAAGAGTCCTAGGTCTATCAATTTGCTTTGTCACGCTTTGGGATTATAATTAATGGCACAAAAGTGGGTCGGAAACATTAAAAGATTAACTTTATTTTTTATTGAACGAATTTCCGACACGCGAAACGAATTATTTTCACACCTAAACGTTTATTTTATTTTAAAAATATTCAGTGTTCGTTCGGATGAACAATACCGTTCTCAATACTATTCTGAGTTTGTCCATATTTTTTCGTAGTTTCGAGTTATTAATATATTATAACAGAGATGAAGAACATTTTAGAGAAAGGAATAAAGAAGTCTAGGTTGTTGCTTATGACTTGTAATTGGCCGGCAAGTGGCCACTTTACACACTGCTAACATTCGTCGGCCTCGTGGTGTAGCGGTCAGCGCATTTGAAAAAAAAACTCGAATCAAGTGATTCTTTGTAAAACGGAACAATTTTTTTGTTTATGGCAAGTCTAATGTAACAATAATAATTGAACAGTATTTGCAACGCGCCCGGCTTGACGAATTATATGAAATAGTGCTACATTATTTATCAGTGAAAAATAAATAGTTAAAGGTATGTGACAACTATAAAAAAATAAAATACGCATTGAATAAATTCTTAGAAAGATGGAATGTGTTTCGTTTTTATGAAATTTTCTATTTTTATCTTGTTTTTGAGCTATTTTCTGCAACCGCCATATTTGGCTTCGTATGCATTGCGGTCTAAAACACTGTCAAACAGATATGGCTTCGTATGCATTAGACGTATTTTTTAATTTTTTTTTTAGAAATGGATCGTTTTCGCTTCTACGGTACTTCTAAGCATGTGAATGTACCCCCTGGTGATCGTTCTTTGAGTGATAATGAGCTTGCATCTGATTCTGACCTTGAATACGAACCCTGACGTGTCCGTGCGTCTCGTAAAAAAACATATAATAATTACACCTGTGTAACATTCCCCATTCTGCCCATATTTGAACATCTACATTCCTTTAATTCTTTCATCTGTTGATGTTTGTGAAGTTAAAGAGCTGAAAGCATTATTTATGCGGGTGAGATTCTTCTAATTGAATTATTTGAAAATCTTATTTTTTAAGTGTCCACTTAAACCAGCCAATGACAGGTCATAAGCCTTGTAGATGTCATACTTATATATAACTTTCTCTAAAATATTCTTCATCTCTGTTGTAATATGTGAATGCTCACGGCTCCCTAGGGAGTTGAATCCAGTCCTTGTCTACAAAAATTTGGACAAACTCAAAATATTGTTGATAAATCCACCCGGTCCATGAAGAAGCGTAGAAATTGAAAAATAAGATTTTCAGGCGTTACCTAGTATGTTGGTGAAATAATTCAATTAGACGAATCTCATCCGCATAAATGAAGGTTTCAGCTCCTTAAACTCACTAACATCAACAGATGAAAGAATTGAAGGAATATGGATGTTTAAATATGGGCATAATGGTGAATGTTACACAGTGTGTAGAGTGGCTACTCAAACCAGCCAATGACAGGTCGTAAGCCCCGAAGATGCCTAGACTTATTTATTACCTTCTCTAAAATATTATTCATCTCTGTTGTAATATGTTAACATATAATAATTGTTTTGGAATAGGGAACGCCGATATTAGGTCGACTTAAAAGTCCATCAAGTCGAAACGACACTCCATCCAGCTTGCTTGATTCGCCAATCCTACCGAAAAATCAAGAAAAACTCCGAAAGGGTTGTCTTTGAAATTTGTGCGCACAGGTAGGGTCGACCATTTTCCCATATGGACGAAAATTTGACAACTATGCCAGAATTGCTCAACCGGTCGTTTCTTTACCAAATGTAAAGAAACGTATAGAAATGAGAGGTTAACTTGAGCCCTAATGACAAACGACATTGCTACAAAGATTTTCATACATCATGATTGATTTGTCGCCGAATCAACATAAAATTAGGTTATTGTATCTATTTACATGAATGCATACGAAGCCATATATGGTTACCTATACATTTACTTGAATGCATACGGTGCATAATGCTTCACAAAAATCGCACTTTTCCCTCTTTCCAATTGTTCCAAAAAGCTAAACTTTTAGATCTAAGACAAACATATTGTTTTCAATGTTTAAAACATATATTTTATTTTTATTTATTGATTTACACGCCCAATGGGCTTTTACATATTTTAGAAATTACATTTAAGTGCAGCAGTGAAACATAAGTATGTAAGTTTGGTAAAAATAAAAGATAACATAAGAAAAGCTAAAAGATACAATAATAAGTAAAAATCAGGAAATGTACCAACATAGGTATATGGTACATAGAAAAATATTTTAAAAATTTACATATGAAAACATACACGCATACATATACATACATATAAGTTTATACATTATTAAAGAGATACATGAGAAAAAGAAATAGTAAATAAAGAAAAATATTAAGAAATTTTACATAAATTAATTTATAACCTTTTGAATACTTAACCTATATTTATATAAAAACAGACAAAATATATCAACTTCACCATACTCGTTACCTAGCCGGTGTAGTCTAGGTATTGGTGAGTTGTAATAATAATTGTGACTGCCAGGAGATTCAAAAAATAACGTTAGCTGCCGAGTATTTCGAAGAGGTACTTTCAAGCTGATAACACTAGTTAATTCCGGGACGTCCAATACGCCATTCGCTATTTTATATAAATTTAATAAGTCATTTATAATTCTTCTTTTACATAGAGTTGACATATTTAGTGTACATAATAAATTATCATAATCAATATTTTCAGCGGGTATATTAAGTTTGTAATTGATGAATCTAAGGAATTTACGTTGTACTCTTTCTAACTTTAAAATATGAACATTGTAATAAGGTGACCAAATTGTTGAATTGAATTCTAAATTACTTCTAACCAAGGCAGTAAATAGCACTTTGAGGGTAGTGATGGAATTAAAATCCTTTACAGTTCGCTGCAAATATCCGAGACATTTCATTGCCTTATTAGTGATGGTATCAATGTGAGGAATAAATGTCAATTTTTCGTCAAAAACTATCCCCAAATCCTTTATTTGTGTAACTCTTCCCAGATTGATATTATTAATGTTGTAATCGAATATTATGGGTTTTTTACTTCTTGTAAATGCTATTACACAACACTTGTCGACATTTAAATAAAGTTCATTTTTCTGGCACCAGTTGTACAGCCTTACCAAATTAGACTGAAGAACTCCACAATCGGTATCAGAGGTAACAGTTTTTGAAATTTTAAGATCGTCGGCAAAGAGAAGAATGTCTACTTTCTCAAATATCGACACAATGTCATTAACAAACAAAGAAAACAGTACTGGTCCCAGGTGGGAGCCTTGGGGTACCCCACTAGATGCCTCAAACTGATACGAGTTATAACCGAATACTTTTACTAAGATTTTCCTTGATGACAGGTAGCTTTTAAACCATTCCAAGATATTACCAGTAATTCCCAATGAACTAAGTTTGTGTATTAAAATTGTATGAGAAACCTTGTCGAACGCTTTACTAAAGTCAGTATAAATTGTATCAGTCTGATGACGTCTCTCCATTGATGTGATCAACCGATTCTGATGCAACATAAGGTTTGTAAGAGTTGATCTACCAGTTATGAAACCATGTTGTAACGGAGTGATAACTTTACTAATTTCATTGGTGAACTTAGTTAGCAAAACAGATTCCAGTAACTTTGGATTGGCTGACTGAATACAAATGGGTCGGTAATTGGAGACGTCAGTTTTATCTCCTTTTTTATAAATGGGGGTTAAGTATGAGATCTTCCATTTCTTGGGAAAGTTTCCAGTTTTTAAGGACAAGTTAAAAATTTTTGTAAGTGGACCAGTTAAAGAGGGACAACATTGTATAAGAAGAAGTGTAGGGATATTGTCTGGCGCAGCGCTTTTTTTTGGATCTAAGGCACAAATCCCCTTTTTTACATCAGAATCAGTAAATACAGAGTCGTTAAAATCAATTAAATCTGTATTATCAATACTGTGTAACCTAGAATTAGAAGTAGAACTATAAACACTGCTAAAGTAATCAGCAAATAAATTGGCAACTTCCTGTGGTGTGTCTGCCATTTTGCGTTTGTAATACACTGTGGACGGAATTCCAGATTCCCTACTGTTAAGAATCTTGGAAAATTTAAAAATATGTTGCGGCTTAGATGCAGCCTCGACTTCAAATTTACTTACACAGTCTTGATAACAGGTTTTAGAAAGCTGCTTAGACAAAATTCTCAATTTCGAAAATTCTTCATAATCTTTAATGTCTCGAGACCTTTTAAAATTACTATGAGCAATCTTTTTATGTAGTATAACTTCAATAAGTTTTTTACTAAACCATTTAGGAAAATGACTTGCTATGAATTTAGTTTAAGGCACAGATGACTCAATGGCAGTATCAAGGATATGATAAAATTGTGCAATTATATCGTCTACATTTAAATTTTGATTTAAAAAGTTCCAATCACTGCTAAGGATAAATGAGTTAATGGCAGGAAAATCTGCTTTAAAAAAATTTAATCTAACATCAGAGGTTTTGTACTTTGCTAAAATAAGGGTTCCAAAATTAATGCATAAAGGTGGATGGTATCTATCAATTGGTAAAATATTTTCATTTGCAAGTTGCACTGAAATGTTATCTGAATTAGAAAAAACAAGATCCAAGAGACGAGTAAGACAATTATAAACATAATTTGCTTGACGGAGATTTAAAAACATTGACATTTCAATTATCTCACTTGACCCATGGTCTATGCCATCACTAGATTTAGTGTTGATACCATCTGGATCCCACTGTATATTGGGTAAGTTGTAGTCACCCGTCAAAACTATAGCGGCCTCAGGATACCGCCTTCGTAGACATTCCACTTCCAAATAATGATCTTTGTAGGTTTGCGTATCAGACGAAGGGGGAATATACACACAGCCTATTATTATTTTTTCTCGTTTTGATGAAATCATTACAAAAATTTGTTCAAAATTTTGTTTTTTACATTTGAGCATTCGTGATGAGAACTTAGTCGATACTGCAATCAAAACTCCTCCTCCACGAGATCTGTTAGAAGCAAGTTTATCCCGATCATTTCTATATATTAGGTGGTTGCTAAAACCAAGTTCGGTATTGTCGATGTTGTTGTTCAACCATGTTTCTGTAAATGAGTAAATGTCGAAATCCGTAGTTGGTAATGCAGTTTTAAGTGTCTGTAGTTTTGTTCTCACCCCCCTTACATTTTGATAGTAGAGTTTGATGGATTGTCGTTTTTTGTAAACATTTTTACTATTTTAGGATTGTTATTTATGTACTTTATTGTGATATCAGTCTCGCCGCTTGCTTTCCTACTATCAAGTTCATTACGAAGTTCGATAAGCTGTTTCCTTTGTAATGAAGACTGATCCTGGTACATGCGAATATTATTTTTTAAAAGGTGCTTCCTACTCAGTAGTAGTCGTGACCATTTGACCTCCAAAAATTCAACTTTAATTGCTCGAGGCCTCTCTCCAGTATTTCTTCCAAGTCGGTATATTTTTATTTCTTGACTTTGAACAGAGGAATCAAGCTCAGACAGTATTTTCTTGACAGCAGAATCATCTTCCTTAATAGCTGTGGCTCGGGTCGTAGATTGACTCTCAGGTAAGTTACATAAAACAATATTTTTCTCCCTGTAACTTCTATCTTGGACTTCGGATACTAGATCACAGATATTAAAGACGTCGATATTAGTTGAAGAGGAATACTTCTTAATCGTAGCAACCTCAGTCTCTAATGCGCTCATCTTTACTGCCATTTGTCCTATTGTGCACAAAATTTCGTTGGTTTTTGGGACTACTTTCCCGAGTTGTTCTTTTGTAAATTTATTATTAGGATCCATTAGCAGTGTAGTCAATGCATTTATAGCACGCTTAGCATATTCAACGAAAGATTGAGCTTCCATATTTACTTTTAGTTTTTTTTTTTTTTTTAAAGTATAAAATACTTTTTTGTTTTTTTTTAATTGAAAAATGGCACTGCTGTGTTCGCCTGAGTTTGTAGCGGACTTAGCTATATTTAAGAATCAAAATTTATTTACAAGTAATTCAAATAGATCAAGTAAAAGAAGGAATCGTGTGTTAGAAATACCACATTGTAAAACGAGGCTCGCACAGAGACATGCATATTTTATAGGCCCAAAAATTTTTAATTCTTTTTTACTGATAATATTTCATTGATTACAAACTTTCAAAACGTTCCTTCTTTTAAAAACATGCACTATCCTGGATTCAAACTAAAGATATGAACTCTTTTTTTCGATGATTTATTTTGTTGCCCTTTAATAATAAGGATTATTTTTGTGTTTTTTTTAAATATTTTTTATTTCCTTTTTTAATTAGTATAAAAAATACCATATTATCTTTTACAGAATATTTTATTTTTGCTTTCTTATGTTGCTAAAAAATATTATAACTGTTCATTATTTATTATAGAAGCAAAAATTCATTAACATTTTCTTGTATACCCACGAACAGGCCATGCCTTTGTGGGATTTTTTTGTTTACTATTAATATGTATTTCATTGCTATGTAATTATGCTTTTTTCAATACTCTGTTTTATCACTTATGTTTATTGTAAAAAAAAAAAAAACCATTTGGGTATTTTTTTCTAAAATAATGATTAATGTTTTTTTTCACTTTGGTTCATTTAGTTAATTAAACAAGTTTGCGGAAAAAAATATTTTTATTTGTATATCCTTAATAATTCATGCGGTAGAGGGTTTAATAAACTTGCAAATATATAGGAATTTGCTTCATGTAAATAGCCTTTACTGTTTAAGGTCCCATACTATATTATCGCTTTATTTTCAGTGTACAACTGACATCCATCTTATTTATTCAAAAAACGATTTCGAAAAAAACATTAAATAGAGAGATCTAAATTTGAGAAGTCGTAATTGTATTCTAGGGAACAATTTAACAACAATAATTTAAAAGTTAATTTTAGTTTCCTTTATGAAGAAATTGAATTGTAAAGTCATAATTAAGTTGTTTTAGTAAAAGATAAAATCATAAGATCTTACCTTAAAGCTATAAAGCTTCGGTAATTATTATTACGTTCATCAAATGAATTATTTTGCGAGTTTTCTAATTCCAACACGCGAGCGTGTACCGTGGCCCATTATATGATTAAAAGTTTCGCCGTAATATGTGACATGACGATATTTCTAATACGTTTAGGTACCGAAAATTAATTTTAAATTACTACGGAAAACTCTCATAAATTAAATGTATAGAAAGAAAATTAATATGTTCTGGAACGCGCATTTAATTAGCAGATGGAATGATCTTCTACTTCTTTTTCCACATCACCAGACGTTTCCAGGAGACCCTTAGCTCTCGCCTTCTACCACGTCAATCCCGCGTCTCTTAGTTCTGCCGAATAAAGCCGAGAGATCGTCATCGATGGTATTCCGGGGCACCAGCAGGTGTGAAGAAGAGGCCAGTGGCGAATGGTGATTGTATGGCCATATGAAAAATAAAAATAAAGATCGCCACGAATGGTGATCTTTATTTTATTAATCTTTTATTTTTATATATATTTATATATTTGAACCCCTGTATTTAGTAGCCTTACGTGTCATGTACAAGACTAAGGTATTTAACTAATTTATTTAACTCTATTAATTAATAAAAAAATATTGGATTTAATTAAGCACCTAGGTACTTGTTTATGGTTGAATTTCAAAACATAAAATGATTTATTTTTAAATATTGAATTCTTTTAGCAAATGTCAAACTTTGCTCAACTTACAAACAGTAGTGCATTTTGTGCTTAGATGTATAAGATTTTGTGTAAGAATCTGTTTCTCAAAATTGTATAAAACGTCGGTTAAAAATATTTAAGTATTACTAAGAATCCATTAAAAATAAGTTAATATGTAGAAATTATAAGGAAATTGTCCAATTTAATTAATTTAAGAGAACTAGATTTATGGAGGCATTTATTTTCCTACCAGCATGAGCATCCGAAAGATTTTTCTAATGGTGTGGGCATAGAATTAAGAATAGTCAAGAAGGAGCGTAGAATCATATTTGAATACATCGGACTGTGTCCAAAAATCACCCCACTTCGCCCCACTTTTGTCGCGAAAAATATAACCAAAACACAAATGTAAATTATGTAGTTATACTAAAAAAAAGAAATTTGTTAATTTCTCCAAAATTTTATTGTACACGCGTAAATATTGATTGACACAACAGAGTAGATAAGTAAAGGGTCATTTAATACGAGTAATTGAATTAATGAACTTTAAACTTCAAATATGGAACAAATTTTATTTGACATAAAACGGATATTTTTTGTTATTTTAAATAATATTTGATGTTCTTATTAATAAAAAGTAGCATAAAAAATTGACTGCCCAGGCAACACGAACAAAATGTCCATTTTGTTTTCTTTGACAATCTAACAGGTAAAAAATAGTAAAAAATTTGAGTAATGCATTAGCTACTTACGCACGCATTCGCTACTTACACATGAAATGTGATCCCATCCTGTTTCTTGTTGATCCCAGCAGTATTTCTACACTTTAAAACGACACAACACGGCATAATGTAATTTAAATCGGGAGTTGCATACTGAGCGACGTCTAAAAAGAAACTAATGGTTCAAAACGTAAAACTGCTCGTTTAAGAGTAGTTTAGTCACCTTCTGTTTGATGCGCGAATACGATTTCTGGACTATTCTTAATATTATGGGTGTGGGTATTTTTTGCAAATGAAGAAATGCCATTTTTGTGACCAGCACTATTTTCAGAAGGTAATTATAATAGTTTTTTGAAACACTGTTGCGCGTGGGGGGAAAGTATTGGCTTTTAGTAGGCGGTAGCCGAAATTTCATAGAAATACTGATTAGGGGTTGTACTGACGTCACTTTCCACAATGTACGCCCACGCTTTTAGAATTTTCGTACAACTGAAAATACTCTAAAGTATATTATGTAGAATATTGTTGAAGCATATATCGTCGTAAAGCCGCGCCGGAAAGATCTTAAAAAAAAAATAAAGAGATAACTTAAACAAAATACATTTCCACTATGGATTTTTGTTTTACACGTTTTTATATTAATAACCAAAACGAAAAATTCGTAATTTTATTTAGAAAAATATTTTTCTGGCTAAGGTAAGTAGTATATTAATAAATAAAAAAAACAAAAAATTCGTACAACTGAAAATACTCTAAAGTATATTATGTAGAATATTGTTGAAGCATATATCGTCGTAAAGCCGCGCCGGAAAGATCTTTAAAAAAAAAATAAAGAGATAACTTAAACAAAATACATTTCCACTATGGATTTTTGTTTTACATGTTTTTATATTAATAACCAAAACGAAAAATTCGTAATTTTATTTAGAAAAATATTTTTCTGGCTAAGGTAAGTAGTATATTAATAAATAAAAAAAACAGAGCTTCCTTATTTACAATTTTCATCATTATTTATATTCATCGGAGCATATGGTGTCCACAAAGAATCTCCAGGGACCTCTGTCGGCTGCGTGCTCCTGTGCATCCTCCCAAGTCAGGTTCGCGTCCAGTAGTACTGACATGAGCTATCAACGAACAGTCAGTAACGGACGACCAGGACGTCGAGAGCCTGATGCCTTGAAAAGTAATCATGCTTGGTTAAGGCTCTCAGGAGACATCTGCAGTATAAGGCCCAGCTAATCGTATCAAGTTTTGTATAAGTTGATTACAACAGAGATGGAAAACAATTTTGAGAAGGCAATATGGAAGTCTGGGCGTTATTTGTAAAGCTCTGTAGAGCTTATGACTTTATGTCATTGGCTTATTTTAGTGGCTGCTTTACTCAATGTGTACATTTAAAAAAATATATTTATTTTTTTAAAAACCTTTATTAGCATAAAAAACAATACATACAATAAAAAAAAGGTTGAACTTGCCAAAAAAGAGTCTGGCTCTTGTGTTTGGCAAAGTAATAAAAATGCAAAACAAAATAATATAATAAACAAAAAATTAAACAATTTAAAAAATTGAGAAAATTGAACACTTGTAAAAAAAATAAAAACCCAAAATAATAAATTGATATACACAGGCACATATATACATATATCTTTTTTTTCAAAATACGGTTGATGTTAATTATGTCAGGAAGCTTTTCTTTAATTTATCCTTGAATTTACCGTAATTTATTTCTTGCCGAAGATTTTGTGGTAAATTATTGAAAAGCTTCCGTCCTATATAAGTTTAATGATGTTTGGCCGTAGTAGTTTTAATGATCTTTAAAGCGAGGCATCCTGTTCATCTAATGCGGTCCGATGGGAGGTTCTCCTTATGCACCTGGAGCATACAACACTTTCCGTAGATATTCTCCACTTTAAAACATTCAATTCCTTGAACAGTTCGGTAGTTGAGAAGAATGATGGTTTATATACTATTATTTTAATTTAATTCTCAAATCATTATCTTAATACCCATCCACAATTCCTCTTTCTTCTCTAACTCATATAGTGTCCATGCCGCTCGACTGTGGAATCATCTCCCATCCACCATCAAAGATGTTACTACTATATATCTGTTTAAATCACGTCTGAAGAAACATCTCCATTCTCTTCCTTAATCTCTCCTCCTTTCCTCTTTCCTCTTTTTTCCTTTTTTCCCATTGAGTAATGGTATTGATTTAAAGTAATTTATACACAAATACATTTATTTCTATTTTTAAATATCTTAAACTTTTTTATCTTTATTTTCTGTTGAATATGTTTTAGCTTAAATATCAAAAATAAAACTGTTATTTTATTGGTTGGTTGGAAGAAATTGCCATTTGGCAATAAGCAAGCCAATGTACAATGAACATTATGTACAAAAAGTTAAATACATATAAAAAAAAATAAAAAAAACAAAAATGTAGAACATTTAAGGGTCTAAGATGAGCGTTAAAAGCTCCCCATCCAACTATTGCATATTGAATGATTAACTGGACTTGAGCATAATAAACTGATCCGTCGATAAGATACCTCTAAGCTTTAAACATATGTGGAGTTATTTTCTCAGCTTTTTGCACATTGAATCCATTTGTTCTTTCCATTCAATATTTTGGTCGATTATTATTATGTAACATTCACCATACTGCCTATGTTTAAACATTCATATATTTTTTTATGACTCATGTGACAGATCATAAGCCCTGTAAACGCCTACACTTCCATATTCCCTTCTCAAAAATGTTTTACCTCTCTTTTGAAATAAATGTAGATCTTAATAATTCCCTAGGAAGTGAAATCCAGTCTGTCTACAAACATTTGGACATCCTAAAAAAACGTTAATAAAACTAACTGGTTTAAAAAATTTAAACGTCTATCTGATTTTCGTCGTTTTAAATTATTGACAGCTCCCTCTGTTGGCAGGTCCTGTATTTTGAGCGATGTTCAGTTACACCAGTTATCAAACAACAAAATTGACTTTTCATATTGCACACAGTGAATTAAAAATATTATAAAACCCTTAGGGCGTATAAACTAATTATCTTTTGAGAAATTTTTCTAAGACTTATTAATTCACCTGATATCACTGTGTTTGTTTGAGGAAATCCTTGAATATCTTTCTGAAGAGCAAAATTCGTAAGGAAATTAATATTTTCCTCTGCTTGTGTTATTTTTTTGCGCCTAGAAATAATATTGTGTTTCCTGCAGATACGAAATGTGGGTGATTTAGTCATGGCGTAACCTGTTATAATAATCGAATAATTCGATTCGGTTACTAAATGATTGTTTAGATGATCTGGTATCCGTATATTGGTTGCGAAATGACCCTTTAAAAAATACAAGTGTTAAGAAACTAGTTATTGTTACGATAATCGGATTTCAGTCATAAAAATATTCATTGCGATTGACAGATGGCGTTTGTTTCAATTTATGTTAAAATTGTATAAGTTCAGTTGTTGTATATTAACACAACTATTATTTATGTGGTTCCTGTATATTTTTTACTAATTGTAGATAATTTGTAAATATGAAACTTGTTTTCGGCCGACATTACTATCATGCCTTAGTAGAAGGCCACCCAAGGAAAAAAAACTATTTAATCTAATCAGTATACGGTTATTGAAATAATTGATAAGATAATTTGATAACCAGTAGCGTTAACCGTTACAGAATAACCGTTAAATTATATAGGTTTCAGTAATGGTATAACCTTTTTATATAATCGGTTCTGGAAATAATTGTTAAGATTGTCGATTTTTGTTTTCCAAAAAGTAATCGTTAAGATATTCCATTTAATTAGAAACATATGTCATGATTGTTGAACAATGACGCATGTGATTTATTTCATCTTAAGAATGGTTATTTTTTTTTGACATTTTATGTCATAAATCTATACGTACAAGAGTAAATCCTTTGATACTTGGTTTAGTTAAATGTATACATTTTTTTTAAACCTGGAATAAAAAGCCAATTAAAAAAATCTTTTCAAGATCAAATATAAAAGATAGTCAATGTCGCATTTTTCGCATATCCGTCGTTATTCTACAATCACGATGATATAATCCGCTTTTTTATGGATAAAATTGTTAAATAATTGGCTAAAGCGACTTTTTTTTGTTACTCAAAAATTTCAAGTCCGAAAAATACGGCTATTGCAAACAGAAAAATTGTCTCAACGATTATTTTGTTTCTGACCGATTGTTATTAGTATGCCGGTAATCAGCCTAGTTAGTTAAATTTAGCAATCGGTTTTGCGCATCGCTAGAGTGAGTGAAACGTTGGAAAGTAAACATATTTAATAATATTTTCTTACTGTAAGGAAATCAAATGAAATACGTGGCGCTATGAAAAATCCACTGCAACTTTACATGTTTTAATAATATTTGATAAAGGTTTACATTATTAAAAAAAACTTGTTCATTTTAAGATATTAAAGACGTTAAATTTTAGTTCCTCCACGTGATGATTAAATAAACAAAATGAATTCCAACCGCGTCGCGTCGCGTCGTATCGAAAATAAATTATGTTTAAACAACAGGAAAATATGGCGAACCCTTTGGTGTAATATTAAGACAAAAGGCGGCCTTACTTTTCTTTGTACGAACCTATTCTCGTATTTTTTCCCTGGATTGCGGCACAGTAATGATTTTTTTAACACACTATATATATTTAGCATTAGCTAGTTCAGTGCCGAATATCAGCGTATGTTATGCATAGTGTTATTATGTTCCGTTTGCAAAACATAAAAGGAGGTAAAACAATATACAAATCAGCAAAATTAAAATATATGCAAATATTTTAGGCACTGTCTTTTCTCACTAGGTAAAGTAAATACCTGTTACAAGGTAGACAGCATTTCTTTTCAAACATAAAATACTACATATTTTTTAATATTGTCTAAAAAAATGAAAAGAAAATTGAATAATATACAAAAATACAATATTCTTTAAAAAAATATGGAACTAAAAGTTGTAGTTAGATGAGTTATAGACTTTTTTAGGTGGTGAACTGTGGTTTTAAAACCAACTGCAGTGGTGTTATGATCAGTCATAGGGGTGTGAGGCATAGCAGATCCATTTGGGGTTAATTGTTTTAGCAAAAATGTACTCGATACAAGTTTCTGTCTCATGTGTCACTCTTGTTGGTACATTAATCAATGATATAAATCCATAGTGCATAAGAAGATTAGTGTATTCAATTACAACAGATTTTCCGAGTGTTGTTGTCGAATTATTTCTCATGGGAGCTAGAACCACCCAAAAACTAAAAAAAACGCCCAGTTTTATCTGCCGTCTGCGGGTGTACGGTATTCAAATACGATAAATAATTTTAAGAAACGAAAAAGGTATAGGCGCAGAAAATTTAATTCTGAGACTTTAAAAATTAAAAAAATCCAAATCGGTTAAGTTTCATTTATTTATTTTATTAACAGAAACGGAAAATCTGCCTTTTACTAAAAATTATAATACTAACATATTTGGCTAAATATATATTTTAAAAAAAAACATAAATTTCTTTTTACCCAAGATTCATAAAAAAATTAAACCTAAAAATTATATTAGATTTACATTAAAAAAATAACCTAAAAATTATAAAATATATTCAGCAGAAAGTTTAGACAATTCAAGAATAAATGTAAAAAACAAAATTAAATAATAAAATAATTTAAAGTAATATAACAAGAAAATCATAAGTACCGTTTCATACAGCTGGGCAAAGTGAACAAAAATTGTATTTATTATAAAATGCATAAATAAATAAATATAATAACCATTCACCATCTTTGAAAAAGTTCAAAAGGTTTGTTCTATAGGAACAATACCCTACACGTATCAGATACGTGGGAATAACTATTGCGGAGTTTTATTTATTTTATTTTATTTTGGGGTGCAGAAAACGGGAAAACGATTTCGATTTAGTCATAGATCTTTAAAACTACAATAAAAAATAATGGTACAAATTTGTACCACTAGGCAATTGCAATAAAAAAAGCCAACATTTTTTGTATTTTTTTTTATACATTAAATGCCTAGGGCTTTAGTAATACAAATTTGCTTAGATATAACACATAATGAAGTTTATAAACAATAATAGGTAGCAGTCATAAAAAAGTTTAAAAAGTGTGGTAATAAATACATGTTTAAAAAGATACAATAGAAGTTATTTAATAGTACGCAATTTACTTTTTACAAAGTGTAACTTAATATCTAAAAGAATAAAACCGAAAATAAAGAAATAAAAAATGCATGCACATATGTATTTATATAAATATAGAAAGTTTATT
The DNA here is from genome assembly GCF_059751315.1 of Micrasema longulum. Classification (NCBI taxonomy): domain Eukaryota; kingdom Metazoa; phylum Arthropoda; class Insecta; order Trichoptera; family Brachycentridae; genus Micrasema; species Micrasema longulum. The sequence goes on along the minus strand of NW_028279464.1, from coordinate 560,498 downwards.
TCATCAATATAATAATTAAGAAGAAAAAGAGTGACTTTAAATACTGTTTTTAATTACTTATTATATTGTACTTGACATAATTTTTGATTTGATTAATGCGGGCGAAGTATTAAATATATCAAAAAGATCACTAAATTTATTGGCATTTATATGTAATCGCACTAATGGTTAATCAAATAACTAAAATATTGAAAAAAATAACTAACTTGCTATCGTAATTATAATATTGAATTTTGTAAACAAATAGTAGTTTTACACAATCAAACGGGTGACGGCACTACGCTAAACTAATATCCAATCTCCAGGAGTATTTAAAAAAAAAATAATCACTTTAATATGGCTGAAACTACGAAAAAATGTCCGAATATGTACTGATAGTGATTCTTTACATCAAATTTATTCTCATATAAGAGATATATGAGTTATTTTGCACCAGGACAAATTTGTTCCGCCAGGGCGCAAAAGATTAAGGTACCCTCTTTTAGTCAAGCGATATGATATTTAGATAAATTAGGTGACGGTTATCGCAGTCGGTTTCAAGGACTTTTGATTTAGAATACCCAATATTAATTCCTTCCGGAGAAGAAAGATCTTAATTTGCAAGATGAATTTTTGAGTCATCCAATTACAAAAGCAATTTAAAGTTAATTAGCAACACTGAAGATTATCGGTTCAAAGTGTTCTACTTGAAAATGTGGGGAAAGGTGAATCTAGGATTTATGTCTTAAAATGGACGGCTTAAAATGCGGTGTCCGACCGTAGTGCTGAGATTGAGGAAAATTACAGTACCCGGTGGCAATAGCCAAACAATACCTACAAAAAAAAAATATTTTGGCAACACCAAATTTCAGCTTCTGTTCTAGTTTCGGCAAAAAACCGACACCGAACCTTTTTAAAATAAGTCAAAAATCACTTCAAAACGCACATAATTAGGCGTTTTCCCTGCTTTTTTTTAACCATACGAGTTCATTAAAGTGGGCAAAATGAATGTTCAATAAAATACAGAATGAAATAAAATGCATTAATTTGTTTATTTATATCTCTTTTTGGTTCTTTGTTACGTTATACACATAACTTAGGTGTAACAGTTTTTCAATGTACGCTATGAGAACATTAACTTATTAACGAATTATTAGAGAAATCCTCAGTACTAAGCGTCAGCTGGTGAGTCTCTCTACTCTAATAGATGATGTTTAATTTATTTCAAGCGAGTTAGTGGATCTAAGAGCATCCTGCGAATTTAACAACAGCAAACTAAATGACTGCTCCACAAGAATCACGTCTATGGAAAATAAACTTCTTGAGATGAAATCGAGGTAGCAGTCAAGAACTTCCAAGACGAGGTGAATCGATTTAAAACTGAGATGGCAGTCAAAGATCAATGGTCCAGACTCAATAATAATGAAATAAAAGGTGTGTCATTGAAGAAGAATGAAAATTTATTCACCATATTAGAGAGCGCCAGTCGACATGTGAACTTCACTTTTCCCAAATCACAAATAAACTATATATCACGGGTACCTGTTCACAACTCTAAAGATAAATTAATATTAGTGAGTTTTATTAATCGATATATAAAGGAAGACTTCACATCAGCCGCTCGCGCTATGAAAAACCCATTAGCTAACGACATAGGCTTCCACACAACCAATAGAATATATGTAAATGACCATTTGACTCCGTTGACCAAGAAACTCCTAACGTTGACCAAATCCAAGTTGAAGGACGAGAAGGGATATAAATATGTTTGGGTGAAATATGGCAAAATTCATTCAAGATTGAATGATACCACAAGTGTCCACATTATAAACACTGAGACCGATTTAAACAAGTTTATTTAATACGTTTATTATTATTTATTTCGCTCGCATTTACTCGTATTACTATCAAAGATTGTTTTTAATGGGTTGGTAACCCCCGTTTGCGATAGCAAACGCTCGCATTATTATATCATTATATACTCATTTGCTCACTTACAACTCAACATTATTTATCTACGACAAATGTCTCTCCATCTTTATATCTCTTTTATTCTTATTTGCGAAATTATTCGCATATGATTACATAATGCCGTGTGGCGTTCGCTTTCGAAATAATTTGTAGGGTTTTTTTTTCTATTTTTTTTTTTTGGATTTAGATGATTGTTTATTTTATGTTTGAGAATATTTGTTAACATACTGTTGTGCTATTTGTGAAAACCTGTAATTGGCTTATTTGTTACTTGTTTTGTTTTTTTTAAAGATGATAATGGTAGCTGGTTATCCTAATAAAGAATAATAAAAAATTAAAAAAATAACAATTAAGGAATGGGGAAATTTCACGTTTTTTAAAAAAAAAAAAGTTATAAATTTAGAGTATATACATCTATACATCTAAGGTAATAAAGGTCTATAAAATAAAGTCCAGTAAAAAAAAAAAAAAATCTGCTAATTATTAGTAGAATGAAAAATATTTTTAAATTTGTAATTTTGAATTCCCGCAAAAACGGTCATTCCATTGGCCACGCCCCTAATACGTCATAATTCATGTTTATTTGTTCCTGCACATTTAAATTTGTTTAGAACGTTGTCACGAATCTTGACGTCACAACTGCCAAGGCCAAACATGTTGCGTTTTTCTAATAACGTATTTTTATTAATTTTCTTTTTCACATTTATGTATGAGAACACTTCTCCACAATATCCATATTGAATGATTATTCTAATGGACAACAATCCAATATCTCAATGGTGCCAATTTTCTACCCAAATACAGCCGAAGGTAATTTTTATTTTGGATAATCTCTGCAGCGCCATTTTCGTGAAAATCACTTCAAGGGTGCTTCACAATAAAGATCCTAATACGTCTTGCAGCTACAGAGCGCATGGACGGTTAGAAATCTAGCCCCCCATTTATATTTTACAAATAACGTGACTAGTTTATTTTTAATAACATTACATATTAATTCTAGATCAAGTTCTTTTCTTTTCTTTTGTAAGAAATAGGAGTAATAAATTATATGCTAAATAAGAGTGAGTAGGTACTAAATTGAATAATTCCCGGTCATGGTACTAACTAGTCAAAGGGTTATATATTTTATTTTTGTTTCCAGTGGTCTTTTTCCGCCACCCATTATAAAACAAAACAAAACAAAACCATCACGCCGTTTCCCCGTAAGGGTAGGCAGAGAGGATAGAACGCCACAACACTCTATCTTTGCATACAGATCTCGCTTCCTCTACATTCATACATCTTCTCATGCACGCGCGCCGATTATTCCGACTTTTGACATGTCCATCTTTAAGTATTTGTTGGATTTGGTCATGCCATGTCTTTCTCGGTCTTCCTCTATTTCTGCATCCATCAACATTCGCATTGTAAATATTCTTAGCCGTTCTCTCGCTGTCCATTCGTTCTACATGTCCAAACCAGCGCAGAGCTCCTTTCTTGATTTTGTCGATAATGCTTGTCTCAGCCTTACATAATGTACGGATCTCAACATTTGTGCATCTATCGTACATAGTTTTACCACACATTCGCCTGAGAGATCGCATTTCAACAGCATTCAGCTTACTTTCATCCCTGTTTTTCCAAGTCCATACTTCGCTCCCATACATCAGGGATGGGACCAGGACTCCGTTGTGAACTGCCAATTTTGCCTCTTGTGACAACCATTTATTTGCCAAGGTCGATTTAAGTGCACCGTTCACTCTGTTCCCGGCACTCACCCTCCTTTCAATATCTTTCTCAGTCATTCCATCCCTAGTGAACATACTTCCCAGATACACAAATTCCTCTACTTGTTTTAGTATAACTCCATTCACAGTGATTTCACATTTAGTCATACTTTCATTTCTTTCAAAAACCATCACATTCGATTTATCGACATTCATCAGCAAATCGCTTCTCTTGCATACATCGTAGACCTTTGTTACCAAGAATTGCAGTTCCTCTTTGTTATTAGCAAGGAGTACAGCATCGTCAGCATACAAAAGACAATTGACTTTTAAATCACCCATTTTTGCTCCCATTCTTAAGCCTTTCAGTTCTTTCATGCAGTTATCGATATACACGTTGAACAGCCATGGTGACATAACACATCCCTGCTTCACTCCTTTATGAATGTCAAACCACGATGTGTATGATCCATTTACCCTAACACATGCTGTGCTGTCTTTATACAGAGAAGCAATAGCACGTGTTAGATTTCCGCTTACTCCGTACTCCGATAACACCTTCCATAATTTTTCTCTGTCAACTCTATCAAACGCTTTTTGCAGATCGACAAATGCGCAGAAAAGCTTTTGGTTTTTAGCAAGAAATTTTTCTGTCATGTTTCGTAAAGCAAATATTTGATCCATACATCCTCTTCCATTCATAAAACCGCTCTGAATATCCCACACTCTATCCTTTGTAACTTTTCTTACTCTATCAATCAGTATTCTTCCATACATTTTGCCAACAGCGCTCAAAAGGCTGATTGCTCTATAATTTCCGCATTCTACTCTTGAACCTTTTCCCTTGTATAGAGGCATAACAACAGCCCTTCTCCAGTCTGGAGGAGTGTATTCCTCCTCTAAACATCGGTTGAAAAGTTTGTGCAGCCATACAAAAATTATTTCACCGCCCGCCTTTATAAATTCTGTAGCAACATTATCAAAACCTTGCGCTTTTCCATTCTTCATATATTTGGCAGCAATTCTTATTTCTTCCATTCTTATCTCTGTCGTACCATCATATGCATTTAAACTTACCTGAGGAGGTGCTGCAGTGCTTATATTTCCTGTATGTGTTTCATACACCTCCTCAAAGTATTCCTTCCATCTTGTTTTTATTCCACTATCATTTGTCACCATTTTCCCATCTTTTCCTTTTATAGCTGTCATACATCCACTTTCATTACTGTTTCGGGAATTTTTCACCGCTTTCCAGAATATCTTTATATTTTCTTGGAAGTTCTCGGTCATTTTGATTCCCTCTTTTTTTTTCAACATTTTTTTTCGTTCACACACACCTTGTTTCACTCTCTTCTTACATTCATTATATATGCTTTTTAATTCTGCATACCTATTACCAATCGCTTTATTCACTGTCAGCAGATTTAACCATGCTTCCTTCTTTTCTTGCACTAGTTTTTTTATTCCATCGTCCCACCAAGCATCACCTTTCTTTCTTCCTTGTTTCGTTATACCGCATATTTCCATAGCAGATTCACACATACCATTTTTCAAACATTCCCACATTGCATCAATACTCATATTTTCCACACATTCATCGATCAGTTTAAGATTTACGGCCCTTTCAAATTTATCTTTTATGCAATCATTTTGGAGTTTTTCAACTTTGACTCTAGAAGGCGCCTGCATTTTGCGGGTCTTGGACCGCCATCCTTGAAACAAGATTACCCTTGATACCACCAAGAAGTGATCTGTTTCCATTTCGGCTCCTCTATACACCCGCGTATCAACTGTTACAGGCCTCAATCTAGAGTCAATGACTACATAGTCGATAATAGATCTTTCATTGCCTCTCTCCCACGTATACTGGTGGATTTCCTTATGATCAAAGAACGTATTTGACACAAAAAGATTCCATTCCAGGCATACTTCTAGCAGTCTTCTTCCATTATCATTCTGTTTTCCATCCCCGAACATGCCTAGGGCTGACTCCATCCCGTCTCTTCGAGTTCCCACCCACCCATTCAAATCTCCCGCAAGTATTACTCTCTCACTATCTTTTTTTCCATTCATTACATTCATCACACTTGTCCAAAACTTATCCTTCTCAGATTCGCAGTCGGAATTCACAGGAGCATATCCTATTATTAAAATAATACTCGTCAATCCAATCTTGAATCTGACAAACATAAGTCTAGAACTTATAAGGACATACTCTTTCATACACTCTATCATTCTGGGCGATAAAAACGCGGCAACACCCTGGCAGGCTCTGTCTGTATCTGGGACAGTGAAAATTACTATCTCGCATTGGAAATTGAATCCAATAAGTAGTGCATTTGAAAAATTATTTAATTATATGGAAGAATAAGATATGAAAATTTTTAATGGCAGTTTCAATACGACAGAAATTTTCTATTTGATAAGATTGAAAATTGGGAAAATTTTCACACAAGTTCTTGAAGTTGCACTTACCTTACAAAATTTAAAGACGAAAAACTGTATTATATATGTATATCTCTAAGCCTGATCATCTTATTTTCATGTAACAAAAATGATCATGATAAGCTGCGATTGGTGTACTAATGCAGTGTCTTATGCACCATTAGGTGCGGAAAGGGAAATGATTAAAATTTCTCCCGCCGCGCTACTTTTTACAGAGTTAAGTCGAATATCACAAAAAAGCCTAGCCCGCGGACGTTCGCATTCTTCTTACGTAACCAAAAAAAAATATTTACATTTTTACATGATATTACACTTGGGTGTTTCCTTCACTGGCACTAGCTAATAAAAGAATACATATATCATAAATACATAATTTACTCAGTTAACACTCACCAATTATTGTACATAATAAAAGGTTTTCTTCGTTAAAATAATATATTGCCAAAAAAAAACATGTCCAATCTTCCACTAGAAAAGCGCTTAGCTCTATTGCATTTAGCAAAATGACGAAATGCATCGCTATCCTACGAGGGGAGGTGGGCGTTTCAGATTCCCTAAAACAATAACCCAGGCAACTCAAAACAGTCTGTATCATAAAGAACTTAAGATGTTTAATGAGTTGCCTGCAGATATTTGGATGCTGGGACTTTAGCATCGTTTCGTGGTATGGCGATGACTTTTGTTAAAAACAAACATCCATATGGGTAGTAGGTCACCGGAAAGCGCCCGGATTTTATAACAATGTTTTGTTTTTTAAAATTATTTATAAATATACTGTTTATTAGTTAATTTATGACAAAATTTTCAAATTATTTGTACAACTTTCTCAAATAAATACAATACAAAAGCCTTTCGAATTTTGGTAACTATGGAGACGTTTTTCTGTCAATATTTAAAAAAATATTTTGCTCTGTAAGTCTATGCATTAATATGTTAACCAATTCTGCGTTATTTCAGAAATGATGGGTGTTTATATTGGCTTCGAATGCTTTAAAAGTTGTTAAATTATGAACTTAACGTAGCCCTATATTAAATAATCTAATGGCATTAAGTCGCAGGATCCTGGAGGTCAATTTACAGGATCTTTTCTGGGAAAAAATGTCCCCAAATATGTCATGCAGTAAATTCATGGTTTTACAAAGTTTTCTATCAGTCTGTCCTCCTTATTGTATTAATTAGTCTATGAATCAACCTTATCTGCTTTGAGTAACGTCCAAACCTTTGCAGACACAACTTCACTGAATATTGCGTACAATTTAGTGATGAAATCCATGTAATTTCTAAAAGGCTTTTGTTGTTTTAAGGAGAAAGGCACCTACAGAAATCTCAAGGGGGAATAATTTTGAATTTTTACTCAGCCCGGGTGATGCTAAAAATATATATTTTACAAGAAAAATAACCAAAAGTTTTTTCTTACGATGAAAAAACAAACAAATTTATTATTTGAAGTCTTTGTCCAGGGGGAAGAAGGATACAGCAGAAATATTGATTGTAAAGGGGGTTTTAGGTACACCGCAATATTTCATTGTTCCTGGACTGACATCTGAAGTATAAGACTGATTATCTCACCTCCTGTAACATATTTATTTATTCATATTTTTTCCATTACAAATAATAATTAATAATACAAATAATGCGACCTCACTGGGATTACCCGTGCCGAGGACACTTAACAACATTTTACCATTTGAGAATAAACAAAGAAGACTAACTTAATAAACAGAAATAATAAACAAAATGTTCAGACAGTTTTAAACACTACGTATTTTTGTTTATAACAGTATTATTGTGCATATGACTATAGCCTTGAATAAATGAATAAAAAAATAAATATGTGTAGCTCCGAAACTGGTGGGTAATTAAAAACATTAATTTGATTCCTTGGATCTATCTCCATCCACGATAAATTGGTTTTCAGTATATTTACGTAGCCGTCGGCAGTGCGATAAAATGACAGATTTCTTTCAGATTGGATTGATCTTACCGCCGGTATGGCCACAAGGGGGGTACTTTTTCCACTTTTATATTCCCTTTTGATCAATCAAATAACCCAAAATCTCCCCTGTTCGTACCATTTATATGCCGAAGATTTGCAATCATATATAATTTTGAACCTGATGACATTGATGAAGCACATAAAGTAATGTCACATGCACTCGAGCATATCTCTTCATGGACGAAAAATAATGGACTTCTCATGAATCCAACAAAATCCCAAATTGTACATGTTGGTAGTAAAAAAATGTATTCGAAAAGGGATGATCCCACACTCCCCCTTTTCAAAATTAATGTCACAGAAATTCCTTCTATGACTTCCGTCAAAAACTTAGGTATTATCATAAATAAGCATTTAGACTGGCACGATCAGGTTTGCGAATTTAGGTAGTAGTAAACTTCATAGTAGCTTGTGCTCACATAAATGATTGATGCAAAATTTCTTACCAATCAACGTTAAGCAAAAATTACTTTAGTGCTTATTTCGCCCACTCCTTAATTGATGCAGATGATATATTTGTTATTATTAGTATTTTTTTTTTTAATTGAGTGGATACATTCTAACTACTACTTCTTATTTTGACTGTAATTGTCGATGTAAAGATATTAATTTTTAAGTACGATTAATATTTTACAACAATGCTATCAGCTATAAAAATTCACTATTGTTTTCTTTTGTCAAAATAATTATATTTTTAAAGTTAAAATGTCAACAAATCCCAAATCTAAATTGAATTTAAGCAAAGACTCACCCAAAACCTTGTTGGAAGTAGATATTTATAAAAAAGTAAGTTCACATTACGAGAAAGATTCTGGAAAGAATTATTCTCGTTATGATAGGTTCCACTGGATAGACGATCTAACATATTTTAGCTCTCAAATAATAAAAAATATGGAGAACATTTTAGAGAAGAAATGTGGAAGTCAGGGCATTTACAGGGCTTATGACCTGTCTTTGGCGGGTTTAAGTGGCCTGAATGAATGTTACACCTGTGTAACATTCATGTTTGATCATCCATATTTCTTCAGTTTTTCCATCTTTGTTGTAATTTGTACATCTTAATAACTCCCTAAGGTGTGAAATTTAGCATTTTGTTTTCAAAAATTTCGAGACACTAAAAATATTGTTATAAAATATTAAATATATGCTTAACAAACTACAACAGAGATGGAGAACATTTTGGAGAAGGGAATAAAAAGTGTTTAGGGCTTATGGCCTGTCGTTGTCTGGTTTAAGTGGCCACTTTACACACTGCAATATTCACCATTTTGCCTATGTTTGAACATCTATATTTCTTCCATTCTTCTATTTGTTGATTAAGGTGAAGTTAAAGAGCTGAAACCTTTATTGTTGGGAAGAGATTCATTTGATAGAATTATTTCACATACTAGGCAACGCCTGAAATAACTTTCAAACGTTAAAAATCTTTGACTAGTTCAGTGATTCTTAAAGTTGTCCTTACGAACCCTCAGGGGTCCCCAGGATCATTCAGAGGATCCGTGAAAAATTAAAATTGATTTGGGGGTCCGTGAACAATTCAGGGGGTCCACGCAAGGTTTAATATAAAATTAAAACAATATGCTCAGTGTGTAGAAAATTTCTTGAATTCTCTGTACAGATTAACGAGTCAAAATTACCAGGAAACAAAGCTTTACTTTTTGCTTATGTGATATTTATGAAAGAAGAAAAAAAATCATAAAAAAAAATCATTTGCTAAATGTTTGAAAACCTACACTAAGGGTGAAATGTTATTTACTAAATTAAAAATATTTTCTGATGAGCTTCATCACAAAAAAAACCGACTAGAAATTAGTCCTGGAGATTTGCGGTTGCTACTTACAAACATAAAGCCGGACAAAAATACACTCATAACATCTCATCAGATTCACCAAAGTCATTTTTTTGTAAAAAAAACAAAAGTTATAATTTAAATGAATACTTCTTCAACAAAATGTTTTAATAATATTTTATTTTTACTTCACCATTTACCATTCAAGACATCAAAATTACATTTGTGATTTTTCTATTATGCATTACGTAGTTTTTCACTCAGGGTCCGTGGGCAAGTTTTAACTATGAAAAGGCGTCCGTAGGTCAAAAGAATTTAGGAACCACGGGACTAGTTGATTTTACTACAATATTTTGAGATTGTTCAAATGTTTGTAGAAAAATACTGGAAATAACCCCGTAAAGACATTTTGGATAATCTTAAAATATTGTAAACACATGCTTGTTTAAAAACCAAAGTTATGGGACTTCGCATTGCACTAGCATATGAAACTTTGATCAAATGAGCAGGTAATTTGATTCGTGAATGCATACTACAATACCACATACCATATGTATGTATATTTGTATTTTGCGACTAAGTAAATGTTAAGAAGCGTTCTCATCGAGACTCTCTGTGGGTGAAAGATAAAAAAAACTGCATTTTCAACTGTGCATAAAATTGAAAAATCGGGAGACTTAGGTTCATATTTTTAATAATCTCGTGAATCGCAGGATTCATAGGTTTCAGGCGAGAGTCGTATAAAAGGAACCTCCTGATTCTTGCAGTCTAGCCTTGGCTTTCTGACCACTGGACTACTCAATTTTTATCAGGACATGTAATGAAAAATGATTTGTTTTTAATGTTGTTGTTTCTTTTCCATACTGCTGCGGATATCCTAATTAATCTTTCAAACACGTCCTGTGGTGTTGTAATCCTTTTCCCTCTCTACGAATACCCGATACCTCGCTACTTTCCTTGTCTCTTTTATCCTGTCAGATATACAAATCAGGGCCTCAATTATGAACGCTATCTTTATCTGTATATATCGAGACGGTATACTTAACTTCTGTACTATCTGTATCTACTTCGGCATGTTCTACCTACTTGCCATATCGAAATCATATTTATGGCCGCAAAAAATAGTCACTACTTCGTTAACATAAGAATAGTTCTCATTTATATTTTAAATAAGCCTCTGTGATAGAAAGTGTCCACTTCAAGGCAATTATAAACTCCAAATAATCCTAATTCAAGCAAAAAATGCTCGCTTGAACATGATTGAACAAGATAAGATAGATAATTAACAAAATGTTCAGACAGTGATAAACTTCAAACCTCGGTTGAGGGCCAAAAGTAGTATGGAATATTTTTTTGAATAATTTTTGCGTTCAATGTGATCCAAAATGATAATGACTTTGATGTCTAAAAAAATAAAAAAACTTCATACATAGTCTGTCCACTCTATCCTACATACTGTAATGATTATTATATTTTAAAATATACGAGTATATAGCAGGGGCGAACCGTATATAGAAGCGATATTTGACTAACCATAAAAATGTTTTATTGTAACTTTATTTACAAAAAAACAAATAAATAATTACCATTTTTTTTTAAATCATTTTCACCGTTTGTATTTTTATACTAATACAAATATAAATTTTAATAAAGCGCGCCCAGCGCTTGCGGTGAGCCAAGAAACTAGCCGATTATTCCAGCTTATTTTTTCATACAAATAAGTTTACTATATTTTGAATGTATTAACACAAGTGCGGGTTTTTTCTCCTAGATTAAACTTGCAGATTACACACATTGTTTGAAGATTCTTGATTTGGAAAACAGTATTTCAAACATTATTTCTTAAGGACTTTTTTTCTTTGATGTTGGTACTTTTGCCATAAGACCATAATTACTTCGTGCGTCATATTGCAGGACAAATAGCACTCCACGCGGCCATTTTTAGCACTAGTAATTACTAGAAAAATGCGGCCAGTTGACATAGTGGTATTTTTTCTTTATTTTTTAATGCATTACATATAAGGGTAATGGATAATATATCTATATAATATAATATATCACGAAGTTACATCGTTTGGGTTGATTTCATGGATGAGAGTTGTTGTATCACACAGAACCACAGAAAAATATCAATTTATAGTATATATTACTTACATTATATTATGTACCTCCTATGTAGGTACAAATATATGATATTTTTATAGCCTACCTGTAAATAAAATCACCGTTTACCACTGGTATATAGCCGCATTTTTATTTTCGTGGCAGTTATTATAAAATCGCTTGTGAGAACGAGCTTTAAGGGGGCGGCTGGATATGCCTTATAAAGTATGCAATATTACGTATGAATCCTGACAACTCAAAGCGTTATAATATTATATGGAATACCCGTTAACGTGTTAGGTTTTATTACTACTCGCATATACGGTACAATATTCCGTATCTGGTAAAACTCTGTAGAAAAAACCTTGATTCATATTTCTGGCTGGTGGCAAATTGATCAATCTGGAAGCTCGGTGGTTTTTAAAAAAAAATTTTTTGTTCGTAGACTATTAAACTAAGCCAAACAATTAAATTTAAAAAATATCTATCGTATTTTCACCGCTGTGATTTTTTAAAGTTTCGTAATTTAGAAATCACTCCGCCCGTGACGACATGCGTTGTCCTCGGTGAGTTGTGCTGACTTTTAAAAGTTTTTAAGACCTTTGAAAGTAAAGCCCCGTAGCTGTCAAAATACACTAAACGAAAAAAAAATGGCTACCCGGAAACTGAAAATATATCGTAATACATATCAACGTCATAATTAATGACAATAACCAATCAATTATTGATTGGTTATTTTATTTCATTTATTGGGTAAACAAACAGTATGTACGCAAATATTGACAATTTATTTGTAAATTAGTGTAGGACACTCATGCACACACCAAAAAAATATATACAATAATTAAAATTATGTTAAATTTAACAAATGTAAAAGAAAAAAAATGAAAAAATATGCATATAATAAAAAAGTTTAATTTACAAATATTTTTTGTAAATCAGCCGCTGAACTGAACGGCATTAAATGCCGGCATTTGACTGAATGGCTAGGCCGTTCATAGAACGAAATCTTGAGGAAAGGGTTGAACGTCGCTTAACCTCTTTAATTTATATGGTCTTTAATTTAATATGGAGGTCCGAGGTTCGAGCCTCACTCGACCCCAACTTGTTTCCCATTTTCTAATAGTGAGTTATTTACAACTCGTTAAAAATGGCCACCCAAAATTGAAATATTTGGGTAAATTATAGGAACACTAGTAAATATTTTTTTACAGAACAAAAATCGAACTTAATAATTAATCCTTAACTTAACTTAGCGAGTTTGAGTTTTTTAAAAAAAGTTTTTTTTAAACTTAACCCAACCTGTCCTAACCTAACCTAACCAGGCGGCTTTTTGTTTCCGCTTCCAAACGGCTAGCTCGCAACCAGCCCACACGTTGAATCTTGAGTTTTAATATTAATGTGTCCAACGAACGGCCTAGCCATTCAGGTGAATGCCGAATTTTAATGAACAATCCAACCGCTCTGTTAAATGGCTAATTCAACTATTTGGCGGCGACATTTTCAAATGGGCACTTGCTACAATAGAAATACCCTCGTGTCAGGGGGTTAGTATATTGTGACGTCATAAAAGATAAATAATCTTTATAACGTAGGAGACATAAAAAGGAGTCTAAACAAATGAACGTGAAACAATCAACTCAAGATTGAGGAATATTCTCTATGGTTCACAAACTTATGATTCTGTGGACATGACATTATTATCATTACTTTATACGCACCAAGTGGTGCAAAGAGCATTTTTATAGTTAATTCAGATAAAAAATACCATTGTACAATATAACAACTATTTTTTTTTATATAAATTGAATACATAATAATAATAATAAAATAATAATGATAGTGGTTTATTAACAAAAATTACAAATTCTTTATCTACTACATACATTATGTAATAGATTTCTCTGGATTGTGTCTAGTCTACCTAACTAGGTACAACCTGTTTTAAGGCAGACATTTTTATACAAACATAAACAATAACATGACTACCTACTAGTTTATTTATTATTAAGTTATACAATATATCGTGGGCATACAAGAGAAATTGACCAAGTGACAAAATCAATAATGTTCAGTGGAGCCATTTTAGTGTTTTTCTAGAGTTCAATTGCTTCTCAAAGATCAGATTTTTCAAGTGGGTGGTTGGTAATTTTACATTATATGTATGGTACATTCAGCTTTAATGTAAAGTATAAATGTATTTTAAAAACATTACCACTTTTATATTAAAACAATAAATTTAAAAACTTAGTCAATTTTACCTGTAAAATTTGTCATGAAATTTGGCAGATAATAATTTTTGTTTCGTTCATTGAGGAAGGTAGTATTTTATTTTATTTTATAACTATAAAGATAAATAAATACGGACATACAAAATAAATAAAAATAAACAAATAATTAAGAAGTGTTACGCAATAATCTAAAGAATAAATTTTATTAATGAACTTTTTATAAAAAAAACCGTATCTGTCAAATACAAAACGTATACTAACTTACTAACCACTGACTACTAACTGTGACTAACTCTTCACTGGTGACATCACCTACAAGTAAAATTGACTAACTGTTACTTGGTCAATTCTTTGGATCTTAAATTTACTAATAAATGTGACTATGTGTGTTAGTCAGTTTTACTTGTCAAAAATCTGTGAACTTCTATCAAATAGTCACATATTTTACAAATTAAATTCTTTTTAGAGTGTCGGATCGACTAGGCATTTTTACCAGTCAAGCATTATGCTAATACGATGCCAAAAAGTCAATAATCTCAATTTCGTCATTTTTGCAAATAGTCACTTTTACTTGTACAACTACGATAAATACCATCTATTATTTAAGAATGTATTTTAGTAAGTTTTCCGATTTTTCACTACTTAAATCCAGTAACCATTTTATTACAAAATTATATAACTGAATTCGGGTCACGGTTTTGTAATGTTCATGTAACATATTGAATATTTTGGGGCCCAGAAACCTGAAATTTCTTTGCCCGAACTCAGAGTTTGTGGTAGACCCCATGACCCATACTTTAGTTTGACTTCTGGTAGTGTGGGAGTGTTCCTTTTGGGATTTGGTTCAATAATTTGCTTTCACAAACATAATTATTCTAGATGTATATAATTGCCTTATATCTAATATATCGAATTCCTCGAACAACTTGACGCTGGGGTACCTGAAGGGCTTTTTAAAAATCATTTTAACAATAGATTTTTGAGCAGATTTGAGAGGTTTTAATATTGATTTATAAGTGCCTCCCCATCCTATTATGCCATAAATTATAATTGAGTTACATAAAATATAATAAAGTTGTTTGAGTTTAATTAGGGATAAGATGTTACATATTGATTTAAAGATGTGGAAAAGTTTTCTAATTTTTTGTTTTATATACTGTATTCTGTCCATTTAAAATATTTATCAATAACTAATCCCAAATATTTTATATGGTGTACTGATTCAAGTATTTCAGAGCATATTTTTAATTGAAGGTTTTGTTCAGGCTGTCCCACTGTCAGGTATTTTGTTGTTAAGAGATTGTTATCTTGCCACATTTTTATTGTATTGACACCGTTTTGAGCCGCAGAATAAGATTCATCCCATTTGTCATTAATATATTTACATTAACGTTTCCCATTACGTAAAAGAAAAAATACAACTCTTATGTACATTATTGGGAGTGACGTCTTACAATAATTTGATTATTTGATTTTATTTTTGCACCACGACAGGCCAGGAGGCCCAATTACAGTGGTGAATTACATCACAGAACACCCAGGCATGAGAAACATCACATTCTAATCTTTGTGTTCTTACCGGGAATCGAACCCGGAACCTTTCATACGTGAGTCAAGCGTCTTGACCAATACACCACGGAGGCCGCTTTAATTACTTCTGTATATTAAGTCTTCAGCTAGAGTAAGGATGGAGAATGCACTGTCAGCTCCATTTACAGCAGAAAGAGGTGTGCGTCAAAGTTGCATCTTGTCGCCAAAACTCTTCAACCTCTGCAATAAATATATTATGAGAAGAGCGCTGGATGGATGGAATGGAGGTGTCAAAGTGGAAGGTTAACAAATATAAAATCTGAGATATGCAGACGATACGACATTGATTGCCAAAGATGAAACCGAGCAAGCAAAAGCGTTCAGACGGATAGAATTGGAGAGTGAGGCTCTGGGTATGAAAATTTAAATTTAAAGGCATTCATTCTGGCAAAGTTTTTATTCAATATGCATAACTCTGTAAGACTGATGTGATAACCTTACCCCAACTCGGTTTTAGATAAGTTTCATTAGGTCGAAAGCAAATTTTCATTTTAATTATTTTTGGACAAAGAACTAAGACCTGAAAAACATTGTAATAAACACGGACACAATTCGAAAATATCGGAACAATACCGCATACATTCTAAAACGAAACAAGAATAATCGAGACTAATAAATCTGGAAAAGAAATTGTTCAATAAATTACCAGACAAATCTAAACAAAAGACAACCTTTACAAAAGATGTTAAAAATGAATAAAAAAAATAAACCCGTAATAAATCAATTTAAAATATAAAATAGTTCTTTAGGAAGGTTCTGACCAGGTTTCATCCCTTTCGCTACATCGTAGACTGGTGTGGTTATTTTTTAAAGATATTTCAAGGTTAGGTTATAACAGTAATGAATTTTGTTAATTTTTATAGCGCCCTTTTCTTGAGTGATCACTTCAAGTGTGCTGTACATTTTATTTTTTGAAAATAAGTTTATTTAGAGGTTAACTTACAATTACTACTTGCATACTAATTGAATTAAAATTAAATAAAATAAATCATGCAATAATAATATATATGTTTGTACTACATGTTTTAATATTTAAACAGAAGCATTTCACAAGTCACAAGGAAACGATTTCACAAAAAAATAAGTTTTCACTTCTTTTCTGTAGAGCGATCCGTTGTATAATTTTGCATTTCTGGAGGAAGGACGTTTCACGCCAAAGTTCCGGCAATTGCAAAAGCCCTTTGTTCTTTGTGGATAAGTGGCCGTTTAAACCGACCGATGACAGGTCGGGAGCCCTGCAAATGCCTTGACTTACATATCACCTTCTGTAAAATTGTCTTTATCCGTTGTAACATGTTAACATATATTTTTCAACGTCTAATCGTAAGGGGTTTGGCTTCTTTAAACAGTAAATCCAAAAGACAGGTAGAAGAATATACAAATTATTAAACAAATCGATGTGAAACGTTTTTGGTTCCTAAAGTTATCAGCATTCGAACATTTATAATAGTTTTAAAATGATTGATTGAGTCTGTCATGTATGGGCCTGTTTCACACGTATCACATCAATTTACCCAGACCGGTAAAATTAGGGTAGGTGGCCACATATTTATTATTTTCCTTTTTGGTTTCATTTAATTAGTTTCTTCTCGCGGGGGAAAATTCTGCTAAAATAAATTGAGTGGAGATTAGTCAGCCTCGTGGCGCGGCGTACTGTTTCGTGTGTTTTTCTGCCTATTGACAAATGAAATAATTGAAAAAAAATCATTATCATTATCATTGAATTCACCCTACGTCATTTGACGCTACAGGTAAAATGTCATCAATTCACTTAAATAAATACTCATGCATCCTTAATCGTTTTGTAAGGCGCGCTCTCTCTCATCAGCGGACTGGTTTGAATAACCCTCACCCAGACTGGTAAAATACACATGCGTCCTAAATCGTTTTATAAACTCTAAATATCACATAAAATATTTGAGGTTGTCTGTTAGTTATAACTGTGTACTGTGGTTATTCAAAACATATTAAGTGCTGAACAAGGTATGTTTCCATTTTTGTTCATCATATTTGTAAATCATATGTGATGAAACACTTTATTTTAGTAGGTCATATTGGTTGCAAAAGATTTTTAATCGATATTAGGACGTAACAGTCGGTGAAAACCAACTGTTGCCTGATAGTTTATTTTAATATAACTTATTTCTATATATTATTCTTCTTTCTCCTGAATAATATTTTGTGTTTGTCCAATATTTTGTAGACAAGGACTGGATTCAACTCCCTGGGGAGCTGTTTATATTAACATATTACAACAGAGATGAAGAACATTTAAGAGAAGGTAATATAGAAGTCCAGGCATCTACAGGGCTTATGACCTGTCAATGGCTGGTTTAAGTGGCCACTTTATTACTGCAGTGAGAACGGAGAAAGTAACTTAGTCCCCCAGGACTCCCCAACTTATTTATATAAAACAGATCATTTAATTTTCTTTAAGTCTCCACTGTTTTACATTTATATTTATTTATTTACTGAAAGACAGTTTATTACACATTATTTGAGACAAGTCCCAACTCCATGGGACTAAACGTCCTGTGTTGAGTTGGGACGAGCAATTAGTTGACACAGACACATGAGTATATCATTACAAATACTATTAAGGATCACACAACAATAACAAAAAAAATATTAAAGAAATATATGGCACATCAATATGGTAAACAGTAAGCTCAAACATGCGGAAAATTATCAGGGAGTTTCCCACTCAAATCCCTCCCACTAAGGAAAATCCAGTCCTTAAGTCCTCTCTTAAAAATAGTTTTTTGTCCTTGAGAGCTTAATACGCTCTTCCAAAATATTGAAAGCCCTTGATGCAATAAAGTAGAGATATCTCTGAGCAAAATTCTTTCGGGTTTTGAGTATGGCATAGTTCGTGCTCTGGCAAAATCTCGTACGAACATTTTGCTGAGATCTCTTTTTTTTGTTTGACCAGAAGTGGAAAAGTGCTTCTTTTAGGTACAGTTGTCTCATACCCCGAACCTTCATGTATTGGAACAACTGTTCTGACGGGTAAGTTAAAGGCCACCAGAATATTATTATTATTATTTCGGTGAAATTACGAGAGGCTTTAAGATGGATGCCGCACAACCCCCCCAGCCAATTATTTCAAAGGTTGCAGTGAATTGAAACAGAGCAAATGAAAGAGCTGATATTTTTTTATATTACAAATTATTTTACTTATAAGGTACAATAATACTATCAAATGTCATGACCTAATGATGTGACGTTTTATTGATAGCTTTATTTGGGACGAAATAATACTTGACACGTATTTTTCTAGAGACAGACGTTTGTTTATTCTGAGTACTAGTATTTTCTTTAGACAGCTTTGGAACCGTCCGCTAATAGAGAAATAGGTCTCAAATTATATTAATAAAATAATTATTTCACACCTGTTAGAGCTATACATTAATATTAATTCAACAAAATTATGACTATGTCTAAAAGTTTGTAGACAGGCTGGATTTCCTCCCTTGGGTGTTATTTAGATTAAAAATTTTGCAACGGTGAGAAAAAACATTATTGAGAAAGTAATATGAAAGTCTAGACATTTATAGGGCTTATGACCATGTTACGCAGTGTGTTACACAGTGTGTAAAGTGGCCGCTTAAACCAGCCAATGATAGGTCATAAGCCCTGTAAATGCCTAGACTTCCATATAACCTTCTCAAAGATGTTTTCCCTATCTTTTGCAAAATTATTTTTATCTATTTTGTATTTTATTTATTTGCATATTTGTACATTGGCAGTTTTATTAACAAGTGGTATGAATGGGTCTTGTATCAAACTAATAATTAATTCAATTTCAAAATGTATGCGAGAAAAACTAAAATAATAAAATTAAATATTAGGTGTAAACATACGTTGTGTACGTTTTTTTCCAAATTTTCAAATTAGCACAATTTTTTTTTTTTAATTCTATAGGTTGTACGTCATTCGAAAGAAAAATTTCTGCTCTACAAGGTGCTGTGTTTACTTTTACGTTACAAATGTTATTTTAGATTAAAAGCTTTCAAAGTGTCAAGCAGGCAAATGTGAACATTATCGACGTTTTCGGTTCGAGTTCAATCAAGGGAATAAAGCTGCTTGCGATATTTGTGCAGTGTACGGTGAAGATACTATAAATAACTGACTAATTTGTAGTAAAATAATGAAGGAGAATACATCATGGACTTTTGTTGTCGGCCTCGTAGTGCAATGGTCAGCGCGTTTGCCTACCATGCAAGAGGTTTCGGGTTCGATTCCAGACATGGTTGACATGAAATACTTATTTAAAAGGGTGTATTCACACTAGAATATTTCATAGTTTCTGGACTGGTACCTGAAGCGTAAGATTTTAATACTAAGATAATTTTACCCTTATGTAACAAAAAATATCAAGATACTCTGCGATTGGTGTACCAATGCAGTGCCCTACGCGCCATCAGGCGCGGAAAAAGAATCATTATGAAAACTTGTTTTTTTATGTCTTCTTTTTCTCTTCATTTGAAGAAAAAAAGGACACAACTTCTGTTTTAACAATATTACCTGAAAAAAAATTAACATGAAAAATCGCAGTTGGTGCTTCAAATATATATACATATTTTTTTTAAGGTATTTATTTATAGTGTTAGTTTATTTATAAAAAATATGTACACTTATTATATTATTTTGATATTGTCAAAGAAAACAGTTTCGTTAAAAGCTTTTTCGAATTTTCGGTTCTTACCCTAATAAATTTGATGTTAACTAAGGTGTAATTTGGGAAAAACGTATATTGTAACTTTGTGGTGTAAATACAGGATTTTTTTTATTTAGCGACTAGAAAATTGTAAACGATTTCGAAAATATAAAAAAAAATTAACTTTGTTTTTTTATTTATTTTTATTTTTATTTATTCATATAAAGACGCATACTACAAAAAATAATAACGTATCCCTTGCTCTATGAGGACAACAGCCGTGTGTTTAGTTGGGATACAACATAATAGAAAGTGGAAGCGTACATATTATTGAAGAATACTACAAATAAAAAATATTAGATAATTAAATATTTCAATAAACATGTGGACAACACGCTTAATAGTACCATATATGAGCATGCCTCTATTCCGGTCCACGACATACGCGACTTTATGGTGCCCGGGGAATCTTAGTAAACTAAAAAGACACTTACAAAATTATAAGAATAAGACGGAGACGAATAATCATGCAATGTCTGTGGATTCTCGACAGTCATCCAGAGGAATACGAAAGAACTTCTGGATAACTCAATCCTCCAAAATGTGCAGAGGAACGGCCTAGATGAAATCTACACCCATAATTGAAGAATACACAGCATGAGAACGAGAAAAGCCTTGGCCGTAGAACTCATCATTCTGTACTCTTCGATAGTCCTAGCTCACAGACTAATTATATGAAGAATAGCACTCTTCGAAGAATACAGACTGCCTATAATGACAGTTTTAGTGACATTGACACATTACACTGCAAATGCTTTAGTTTTATCAGATCTGTTAAAGACATTTATAAATTTACCTGCTTAACTTTGAACTTTTACCTTTACATACATCTACTATCTGTATCTAATGAATTATTGTTGGTAGTGATTTTTTTAGTAATAAATATAAATGTTCGTGGAAGCAGAGAGAGAGGGGAGGAAGGTAGAGTTGGAACTATACCATGTCTTCTCCTTTTTATGTACTTTTTATTTAATTTTTATAAAATACGTTTTTTTGTATTTTTTTTTCTCCTCTCCTTCTGTATTTATAATCAATTAAGCAAAATCTGTAATTAGTCTTACTTTTTAAAATTGTTTTCTTGCACCTTGAATTTACCAAAAAGACTGTATTATTTCCATAATAAATACATTTTTTATTTTATTTTTATTTATACTTTTACAATTTTGAATGAATTTTTTTGTTACAAAATAATGGTCCCTCACTGGGGTGTCCCATGCCGAGGGAAACATTATTCAATAAGTATAATGAAACATGCCTTAAATTAGTTATTTAACATAGTTAACATAAAAAAAATGTAATTAATCTAACCCGTAATTTGCAATTTAAGAAAACCGCGCTAAAAATATTGG
Source organism: Micrasema longulum (assembly GCF_059751315.1). NCBI lineage: Eukaryota > Metazoa > Arthropoda > Insecta > Trichoptera > Brachycentridae > Micrasema > Micrasema longulum. The sequence continues at coordinate 538,619 of NW_028279464.1, read as the reverse complement.
TATATTTTCATCTTCTTAAGGTTGGTAGAACTGTCATAAATATGTCAAGTCGATGTTTGGTGTGTTCTGCGAATTAGCTTGGTTTAAAAAAAAGAACAACGGAAATCTGTCGTTGAAGGATGCTTTCTATGGACGATATTGCCGTTCAGCGCATCATTACGGGTGTGAGACGTAGGTCTATGATAATGACGTGGAAATGAGTCTTCAATCTTAGGAGTGGCGCTTGCCCACTAAGCCAAAATACAAAAAACCACGCCAAAGTCGCTCAAAAATCAAGGATATTTAATGTTTTCATTATAGTGTTGTGTACATTTATTCCAATAGGTCAGACGATCAAAAAAGAATACTATTTAGGCGGATTGAAGCGTTTGAAGGAGAACATTTGTCAAAAAGGCCAGATATATGGAAAGATAAATTTTATTTTTTCATCACGATAAATCACCGTTTCACATATCTTTTCTTGTGCGCGATGATTATTTAGCCAAAAACCACGTAAAAGTCGTTTCCAATCCACCGCATTCACCTGATTTGGCTCCGTGTAACGTTTTCCTCTTCCCTAAACTAAAACAATCTCTTTGCAGAAAGCATTTTGACTCAATCGTGGTAATAAGAAAATTCGCAAAGGGAGCTTAAAGCCATCCCGAAATCGGCCTACGAGAAATGCTACAAATATTGGTAAAAAACGTTGGCAAAAGTGTATCGCCTCTAATCATGATAACTTTGAAGGAGATACAATAAATATTGATGAATTATTTAGCTAAATTTTTTTTTTTACAAATTCCGGATCATATTTGAACACAAGCACAAACTTGAGCCCAAGAATATTATATTGCTTTTGCGACACAAAACAACATTATATAAACTAAGTATTTTATTAATATTTAAAGCATTATCTTTGTGGTCAAACATTTTACTGACGAAGAGACGGGTACTTCCCGAAACCGGTAGACATATAAAAGTCGATAAGTGGTTATATATAAGTATTTTACTTAATAAACTATATCTTGTTATTTATTTTAAAGAAATGAACAGTCGACGATGATATAATAACATTTTTTAAAAAAATACAGTTTAAAGACAGATCAGCAAAGTTTCTTAATAAAAATCATACATATTATTAAATTGTTGTACAACAAAAGGATGTGTATTTGTATGAGAGTAAGTGTAGATGTGTGTTTATGTGTTTTAGTGTGGGAGTAAGTGTTCAGGAGTGTGCATCATTAAATAGTAAGTGGGATCGTATCGCAGACAGAAATAATAAGTCTTCATTTATTTTAAAATAAATAAAGGGGTATGTAAATTATATCAACAGAAGAAAAAAAACATTATGGTTAGAGCAAGAACGATAGAGGAAAGAGTGTTGTGCATAGTTATTGCTACAGACTGGCAGATGGAATAAATACTTATTTCTTGTCACGCGAAAGGGGACATTAATATTAATTTTGTAAAGTAGGTTAAAAGAGTCTACTTTATTATTTAATAATTTATGTAAATAGCATAATTTAGATACACTGCGTCTATTTTCAAGGGTAAAAAATCCATTTTGTTTAGCAGATTGGCTGTAAGTACAAAGCGTTTTATTGTTTTTTATAACCTAGGTATTTAAAAAAAAATGTTGAACATTTTCAATCCTTTCTTTGTTTGTTATGTATTGTGGGCTCTACACAACGGATGCAAACTCCAAATTACTGCGTACAAAAGTATTATTTAAAGTTTTTCATGTATTTGGTTTTTTAAAAGGTTTGGAAATTCTTAAAATGAAGCCCAGTATTTGGTAAGCTTTTGCAACAATGGAATTTACATGAGACCCGAACAGCAATCGATTATCACGAATAACTTCTAAGTCTCTAATCTCGCTACATCGTGATATGGAATTATCTTTGATCGTATAATTGTGCGTAAAAAAAATTGTGCTTTTAGTAAATGTCATTGAATAACATTTTGAGGTATTCATGTACAATTATTATTCCGCTGATTCAGTAAATGGTATTTAACATTACGTATTAAAGATGTGGGCGAACGAATGAATCGTTAAGAGACAGATAATATCCACAATTTATAAAATTGAAAGTAAATTAGATTGATTTAATCGCAAAGGAATCGTTTTCTTATGTAATCAAACGGTGGAAAGGCAACATTAAGCCTCCAGCAAGTTCCGACCCTTCCATGACAAGTCAAATGACGAAATGAAAACATAAAGTAGTCGTTTTTATAAAATCGCAAGTACCTACTGTTTTCAACATAAATTTCTGGGCATTCCTAATTGATTCTAATTTGCTTGATGATTTTAGAATTCAGGCCAAAATAAAATCCTAATTTATACTTCATCAAATATTATTAACTATTTTGAAATATTATTTACACGTAGAGTGAAAATATTACCAAGGATTTAAGAAAAAATATTGATTGACCTACATAAATAGCGAAAAATGTATAAATTATGTTTTGAGTAGGATATTTACGTTTTTTTAGGACTATACCGCAAAACATCAGAGGAATATTTTTATGGTGTTTTTTTTAAATTATGTTCTAATGAATTTGTAAGAAAAACGAATTCTTTAATAAAAAAAAATGATTTTAAAACTTATTTAACCAACGAAGCGATACGCGCCGAACGCGGACTAGCGAAACAGCTGGGTAGTAGTGGCGAGCGATGTTTTTTTCATAGGTAATCTACGATAAATGTTCATTAATTTGTATCTACATGGAAGTACATAATACATAAGTAATATAATTATTATTGGCTAGTTTTTCTGTGGTTTTGTGAAAATCAACTCAAACAACAATTATTATTTACTTCGCGATATACGTAGCTTTATTCTACACTATTTTAATACAACACTTATACAAAAGTTTATAAAAAAATACCACAGTGACATTCAGCAGATATTTTATTTACGATTAAAATGTCAACACCGAGCCTAGCCAATTCGTTTTAAAATAAATAATACCAAAAACGATCACTTCGATAGCCACATGTCCTATGTGATACATAATATGTCAACGATATCCTGTCAAAGAAAAATAGTCCTTCGGAAGTAATGTTTGAAATACTAGATTCAAAATAGAGAATCTTCAAACAATATTTGTAATCTGAATGGTTGTTTTAGTACTAAAAACCCGTGACTGGGTTGAAGATGTAAAATATTTTTTTTTTATGGAGAAATAAGCTAAGGTAATCGGCTCGTTTCATATTTTACCGAGAACGGGCTATTTTCCCATAAACATTGTTACTATAAAACATTATTATCGAAATTAAAATATAATAGTTAGCTGTGCATAATCGCTTATTTGGACGATTTGCCCCTGCTGGGTAGAGGAGGGGTACAGATTTTGTGTAAAAGGCCGTTTGCACGTGGACAATATTATACTGTTTTGTCCCAGGACTAGACCATTGTCCACGTGGAATTTGTGGGTCAAAAAATTGTTCCGAAACATCGCCACCGAGATAGACAGGCAGACTACGCTCAAAGCTAGACAGGAGTGAACTAAAGGAACTATTGTATATTTGGTAATTTTATGAATCGCTTTTTTAATTTCTAAGATTTCCAAGATGTCTAATTTGACTATTTCATTTTCAACGTGAAGAACTTTTAATCTGGTGTCTTTATTGAAATTCTGATTATTTTCTATCAGATGGTTCTACGAATTCTTATTTAGGTATACCTTAATAAAGAAGCGTGAAAACCTTTAAAACCAATCGGTAGAAAAAAAAGTATTTAAAAACAATTTTTTAAAAAAATAAATTATTATTATGAATAACCACAAAGTCAGTGCTTTAAATAAAAAAAAATATACACATGTGGATTTTTTTTTGTTTTTTCTGAATATATTTGCTGCCGAATGGCATAACTGGATGACTTAGGCGGTTACGTTACATACGCGGTGATAAATTGCCATCGACGATATATATTGGGACCGTGTGAGTTGAAGTACTCTCTTATGGTGGAGAGCATTCAGAAGAAATTTCTTCGGTTTCTCTACATGAGGGAGTGCGGATATTATCCATGGCTTTATCCCACTGAGTTCCTCCAGGGTATGCTTGGTTACAGCAGTTTGAAGACTAGAAGGAATGTGTATTTAACAACGCACTTCTTTTGATTGCTGCTCGGAATTATTGACAACCCTGAAATTATGCGGAGCATTGGCTTTTATGTTCCTGATAATTACCTTAGACAGCGTCAACATAGACTGTTTCACATTCCAATATACAGGAGCAACCTGCCAATGGTTATGCCTGTTGGAAGGGCTATCTCTATGTTGAACAATATCACTTTGGACATTGACATTTTTCACGTCTCTGAGGGAGTTTTTCGTTACAAGATTCTCTTACTTTTTTAACATATTATTCTTTGGATATTATGTATACTAATGTGTTTTTTTTTTATATACCTTATTTTACCTAATTATTTCTATATGTATGAATTAAGATATTTTATTTTGTAACGTACATATATATGAATAAATAAATGATTACAAATGATTACAAATATTACGAGCGCGGCTCGACTGTACCTATGGAATCTTCTCGCATCCACTATTGAAGATGTTATTACAGTATCTCTGTTCAAATCATATCTGAAGAAACATCTCCTTTCTTTTCCTCAATCTCTCCTTCTTTCCTCTTTATTCCTTTTCCTCATTGATTAATAGTATTGATTTAAGGTAATTAATATACAAATACAATTAATTCTATATCTTTTGCTTTTTTTAAAAATTTATGTATATATTTAACTGTAATATATTTTACGGCTTGAATTACAAAAATCAAACTTTTATTTTGTAGGTCGGTAGGAAGAAATTGCCATTTGGTAATAAGCCCGCCAATGTAGAATGAGAAACTTCAGCCCTACGGGAAATTGGATACAAAAAATGTTTTCTTGCGCGGGGTAAAAATTAGAGCATGAAATTGTAGTGCAGTTTCTTGAAAATGTACGGAAAAATTTTTTTTTGGTAAAAACGCACTACTTTGAATGACGTCACTGGTTCATGTGAATCAACCTATGATCTGAGAGCTTTGGAAGATTTCCGGTCTGCTTGTCGTTTCTGGACCAATGGGAAGAACTGTATGAGAATAAGCGGAAATAAACCTCTGACGTTACTCGCAGAGTTATTTCAGAAATGCAAAACTTTCAAAAATCGTAGCGCTGATATTACGAAATATAAAAATTGAAAAAATGTTTTTTTGAATTTGTTTAATGGTTTATTGACAAATATAAAAAAACCACTCAACTTCCTCATTAATATAATATACAAAAAGTTCAATAAATAAATTTAAAATAAAGTTTTTTGATAGTATGTTTCGCCGACATTTATTATGGTCAACAGCTATTTTCATCATGATCGTTTCCTTATCCGCGTCCAGTGGTGTATATATATATATATATATATATATATATATATATATATATATATATATATATATATATATATATATATAAATATATATTTGGATAATTTGTATAGCGCCGTTTTTGTGAAAATCACCTCAAGGTGGTGTATAGGTATTGATAATCTAATTTCATCATATTTTGATGATTTTTGTTACATGAAATATGAGATGATCAGTCTTGCGCTTCAGGTGCACGTCCAGCAGAAATGAAATATTGCAGTGTAGAACCACCTTTGGAAACAATATTTCACTGCCACCCCGCAAATAATCAAAACGTAAGGCGGTAGCGAACGCGTCAAACACTACGCATTTAGGCGGACTTACCTCCATTCAATTTCCTTATTATTATTTTTTACCTGTTAGCAGCCGAAAACACTCGTCTAGGGTTGTGGTTCTATTTCACACATAAAACTGTGTTTTTCATTCGCCTGGAAACAGAGCAAATTTATTAATTTTAAACTTCATATTCCAGCTGCTTTATTTAATTATAATCAATTGTTGTCTTCAGCAAATCTTTTAAGACTTTCTGATAGAAGAATCCTAACTGACCTAATATTACTTTTTAAGGTGATGAATTCACTAATTGACTGTCCAGATTTGCTGGAGTTGGTGTGTTTCCGTGTACCTGGTCGACATACCCGCCACAGATCTCCTTTTTGTTCTGCAAGTTCTAGGACCAACTATCACATGCGCTCGCCTATCCCTAGGCTCCATAGATATGGCAATATATTTGGTTCTGGACTTGATAGTTGTAAAACGAGTCTGATTTCTTTTTTTCTTTCTTTATATTTTAAAATGTTTTTCCTTTTTTTGTTTTTTCATATTTATGTGTTTATTTCGTTAATATTTTTTACTGTTGTTAGAGTTATGCAATTTTATAATTTTTTGTTATGTTTTTATAAATGTATTTTATTTATTTTTTTCATATTTATGTTCAATATATGTTAAAGGCAATTTATGCCGTTTATGTAAAATAAATAAATAAATTCCCGTTTTTGCTTGAAATGTTTTTTTAATAATTTTTTTTAAAAGAAATATTTGCGTTCTTATGATTAACCGAAATATTTCATTTTAAGGGCCATTTACAACGAGTTGTAAATAAATCACTGTTAGAAAATGGAATCAAGTTGGGGCAGAGTAGGATTCGAATCACAGACCTTTAGTCCGTGAGTCCGAGACACTAGCCACAGGACCATAACCCGACTTTTTATTTTTTAACCCTTACGGATTATTACATTCATTTTACAAAAATAATATACAAATTTTTATTCATGCTCTGTTGTTGATAGTAATATTTTTTACATCTTTTGAAAAGTTTGTCTGAGTCTTTTGTTTAGGTTTGTCTGATAGTTTATTGTACCATTTCAGTCCCTGATTTATTAGTTGGAATGTTGTTTGTGATATTGTTCTGATATTCTTGTATTATGTCCATGTTTATTGCAATTTTTTTCAAGATTTAGTTCTTTGTCTACAATGATATCAGTGGCTTACTTATACATTAATTTGAAAGATTTTAGTTTAAAAAGTTCATTTACATTAAATTGTTAAGTTTTAAAAAAAAGTTCTTTAGTTGTTGTTAGATAAGGGAGGACATATACTAGCTTCAATATTTTATTTTGCTGTCCTTGTAGTCTGTTTATGTCATTTTATTTTGCTGTCCTTGTAGTCTGTTTATGTCATTTTGGTTTCCTGTTCCCCATAGTTTTCATTAATTTATTTTCTAATTTGTAAGAGGAACATTTGCATTTTTATGAATTACCCAAATATTTTAATTTTAAGGGCCACTTAAAAAAATAAAAAAATCCCAATAAAAAATCTGAATTCAGTTGTGGTAGAGTGGGTTGCGAACCTCAGGCCTTTGCTCAGTGGGACCGCAATCCGTGAAGATTGATTAATGTTTAATAAATTAACAAAACTAATGATTAATTTATCTTCATACTTTTTTTTCAACAAGTTTTATAATGCATAATGAGGAAGGTTTTAAAAAAGTGTATTTTAGTAATTGACCATCAAAGTTAGCCACAATACTTTTAAATAATTTTTATGTATCGTATTATCAGCGCTAAGATTTTTAAAGTTTGGTTATTGGTGGGTCAGATAGTTCTAATTGGCGGGTTGGATTCCCAACCGCAAATGTATGACACTATTCTATCATTGGTTGATTTCGCAGAACTAACGACGTCGTTCAAAGTAGTTTTTTTTTTTATACATTTTAGAGAAACTTTGCAGTACAATTAAATGCTTTAATTTTTACCGCGCGTTAGAAAAGATTTTTGTATGTTGCACTAAACTTTCTTATTGTTTTAAAACAACATTAAATAACTCCTTAATTATTTGTAAAAAGAATACTAGCACAAGTGTTTTTTTCTTTCATCGGATGAGAAAAGCTTAAGACGTGCAACATTTTATGTACCAATTATGTGTTTTATGCACCACTGATAGGAAAATGATGATTATGAAATGCCTATAAACATACATGTTCATTAGGGTGGGTCGATAATTTTTTTTCTGAATTTTGAAATGAAAAGGGTCTAAAAATTTGCCTTTTGGATTACTCGGAATACAAAAATATTTTTTTTAAAATTGGTACTACTTTTGGCTTTCAACCAGAACTTGAAGTTTTTGAAAAAGTCGATTTTTTGCGCTAAGCTAAGGCTTTCATTTCGCATGTATGAAAGAAAATCAGTCCAATATTTTTTTTTATAAAATAAGCATCTTAGGGCGTGAGTTACACATTTTTTTTGGTAACAAATGGGTAGCATAGTTTTAATTAGCCATTGTTTTTGTCAATATTAGCCAAGCGCTCAATGGTATTAGTTTCGCGGAGTGTAAACTTTTTTCATTTCGGTAGTTTAAAATCGTGTTCGAATTTGTAGTGTGATTAAGTTATATCTTTACTAACAATTTTTTTTTTATCAATATAAATAATGAACAAAATGTTCAGACAGTGATAAACTTCAAACCTCGGTTGAGGGCCAAAAGTAGTACGGAATATTTAAAAAAAAAAAATTTTGGCGTTCAATGTGATCCAAAATGCAAATTTTAAGACCCCTTTAACTGTGATGTCTAAAAAAATAAAAAAACTTCAAACATTATCGACCCACTCTAATGTTCATATTAAAGCAATTTTCAGTTGTTAGGAATCTCATTGTTAGACAATAATAATAATGAAGTTTATATTTATTACACAAGCTATCTGATGTAACTTTACCTACGATTTAATCTTGTTAACATTATTATACGAGTAACTTCTTGTTTGTATTAACATACCAAACTTGATATTTTGACATATCTAACTATAATTTACAAAATGGAACTAGGAAGTCAAAGTTGAACTCAAATTAACCGTATGTATGAGTCTATTTATTTATCTGATCAATTGGCTCTTTTAGCCTCCAACGGCGTTTTATTTATTTATTAACTTTTTGTACATACATTTTTGTACGTTTTTTTCAAAAAGCAATTTCTTATTTTAGATTTAAAACGAATGCGAGTTTGGGCGCTGGAAACATCAAGTACTAGGTCCACCAACACAACAAGCTAAAACGTCACCAACTGTCACGTAACGAAAACGTAAATCAGACTCTCTCCGCTCAGCGCTGGTACCGGTTGACCGACAAGACACAGCTTTAAAAAAATATATATTAAAGGAGTTGGCTATTTATTGCCTTGCTTATTATGTACGAAGCTTATATTAACTGCAATAGGTATGTTCCTTCAAATTTCTCTGACTATATTGTAAGGATCTTCTGGTGAAAACTCATACAGGAGAAGCCGGACTATTGACAGGCATCAACAGACCTTTCGTTCCACTTTGAGAGCGTTTGGCATTTTGTGTCCTATTTTTATTTACACGACACAGCTAACAACATTCAACGCAAACATAAATTCAATTCGCGTGCATTAACACGGCAAGATTCAATCAGTATTGTCTGCATTTTCATTTATTACATTCCAATTATTATTATAACTGATTAAGTTACAAAAATAATAATGAACCTCGGGAAATGTTTCAGTATTTTATTTTGCTAAACGCCATCTTTGTAACAAAATTTCTTGTAAGTCCAATTAAATGTAATCATCTATACACAGAAAACCGTTCACTACGCGAGAATTTTTTTTAATGTATTAATTTATTTGTATATATGCTAGTCTTTCATGGAAAAAAAGGCAACACGGAAAAAGGAAAAGAGAAGAGATCAAGGAAAAGAAAGCAGGTATTTCTTCAAAAAGCTACAGTAGAAACATCTTTGATAGTGGATGGGAGATGATTACAGCTGAGCCATATGAGTTGAATAAGAGGGTGGAATTACAGGTGGTAACTTAGAGGGTGCTTTGAGAATAAGAACGAATAGGTAAACCATGATTTGATAAGCTTTGAAATTTTGCACAGCTTTATGATGGTGAATAATGAAGTGTTGAATCATTGAAAGAATTTAAAATATTTTCCGAAGATTAATTAAAAAAAAAAAAAAAACTAGTTGAAACCAATACATAGATTGAATATTGTATTTTTATAGAAAAAAATGGTATTAGAACCAAAAATAGAAATTACCGTAAAAAACGGAAAATTAGATATTGATGTCGAAATAAACCATAGGTACATAACATCCTACCTACCTAAATAATAGAGTAATTCAAAACCGTATCTTTATTTTGTAAAAACAGATTTTAATTATACTACTTAACACCGCAAACTTAGCATTCTTCATTGAGTTGGTGAAGCATTATTAGAAAAAAAATAATTATTTTTTCAAAGTTTTTTTCAAATATCTCAGTAACTCCCTTCAATGGAAATTTTTCCTAGTTTGCTTCTAATATCCCCAAATACTTTATTTGGGTTAGTAAAACAATTTGAAATAAAAAAATAAAAAAAATAAGGTTTTGAATGTTTAATTATGCGTTGGAGTAATAAATATATACTGAATTTGAAAAAAAAATCGGAATAATTTATTCTGATGAAAATTTAGCCGACGAAAAATATTAGAAAATTATGTTTTTTATTAAAGGTCTGACAACAGAGTTATCTTCATAAATATACAGAGAATTCAAGGGTTGAAAAACAAACCTGGATTTACCAACAATATTTTGAGAATGGGAAAATGTTTGTAGACATGGCTTGATTCCTCGAGATGAATCTCACGTACACTAAAAAAGGTTTTAGCTCTTTTAATTCACAAAAGTCAACAAGCGGAAAAGTAGATATTCAAACAAAGCAGAATGGTGTGCAAAATAGCTACACATCAGCCAATGACAGGCCGTAAGCCCTATAGCCGAGACGATAGTATTACCTTCAAAACCCTCTGTTTCCAATTTGGTTATTTTTCTAGGAAGTGGAATCCATTCTAGTCCATAAAAAATTGGACATACACAAAATATTGTTGATCAAACGAACTGGTAGAAAGTATGGTTGATTCCTTTTTTTGATTCTTGCAATACAATAAATAAATAATTGCCACAAAACAAAAAAAAAAGTCCTTTTTTACTAAATCACCTAACCTAACCAGTGCAGAGCAGAAAGTTATTGTAGCATTTTTTATTCGAATCTATACGTTTTGCTAAAATATTCTAAAGAAAAAAATATTTCGAATTTCAACACAGTGATTCTATGTATTGATAACATGCTCTTAATTTTCAGAGAAATGTGCTATTTATTTACAAGCAAATAAATCAAGTCAAAGAAGGAATTGTGTGTTAGAAATCACATTTTAAAACGAGGCTCCCACAGAGACATGCATATTTTATTGGCGCAAATTTTTTTTATTCTTTTTTTACTGATAATATTTTATTCATTCCAAACTTTCAAAATATTCCTTCTTTAAAAAAACATGCACTATCCTGGATTCAAACTAAAGATAAGAACTCTTTTTTTCTATGATATATTCAGTTGCCCTTTAATAACAAGGAATATTTTTGAGTTTTTTAAAATATTTTTTATTTCCTTTTTTAATTACTATTAAAAAAAACATATAATCTTTTACAGAATATTTTAATTTTTCTTTCTTGTGTTACACAAAAATATTATAACTGTCCATTATTTATTTGTGGGATTTTTTTGTTTAATATTTTTACTATTAATAAGTATTTCATTGCTATGTAATTATGATTTATTTTTTAAATACTCTATTGTACCTCTTATGCTTATTGTAAAAAACAAAACAAAAAAACTCTGACTTGTGTTAGTATACAGTTTGGCAATACGCGTCCAGTATTAATGAAATATCGCAGTGAAGATATACTTTTAAGAGGATGGGCGGTCGTCTTTTCTGCATGCAAATGTATTACCGTATTTTCTCCCTGGATTACACTACAGCACTACAGCAATGATTTACACTTTTTGGATATTCACTATTATTGTTTCTTATGCTAGGACCATCCTAAAACCTTAAAAGCGTTCAGTTTTATGTGTAGTTTTGTCTTTGGACGTACCAATTGATTTACAAAACACTGTCTAGGGATTGTTTGTTAGAACGGCAGATAAATTGTAGAATGAGAAAAGCGGCTACCACATTTGGAAAACTCAAAACAGAGTATGGAAAAATGATAAACTTACAATATTTTTTAAGCCTGTGTACTCAGCAAGTAGCGGTGAAACCTGGCTAACTTACAGACACCGAGAAAGGAAAATCAACGCTTTACATTTGCGATGTTTGCGGCGTATTCTTGGCGTGACGTGGCAGAACAAAGTGACATATGCAGATGTACTAACCCGTACTCAGACGTCTTCAGAAATGGCGATCTCAAAAGAAAGACCCTTGCGATGGCTTGGTCATGTGAGTCGAATGGAGGCTGGCCGAATACCGAGAGATATTATGTATGGAGAGCTTTGTGATGCTAAAATATCCCACAGTGACATGAAGACTTTTTGCATTGACACTGATCATTGGGAAGATTTCGCCAGGGATAGAGATGTGTGAAGAGGAGCCGTAAATATGATTTCACGACATTGGTCGTAGGGAGTCAGAAAAGTTGATGCATGCCACGGATTGGAGAACATTACTGGGTGTCAAAAATAAAATATAAAAAATAAGGAATAATTAAAAAAAAATAAAAATATAGATGACATCCATGAAGTTTCGCATAAATAAATTGTCTATGTTTTTATAAATGTATGTATGTGTATGCGCATGGGTGTATGTACGTGTGTGTGTATGTACATGTGTATATATGTGTATATTTATATATACATGTGTGTATATATGTGTATGTCTGTATGTATATGAATCAAAATGTGTATTCGAATAAGTTTATATTTTGTTAGTCTGTGCTCTATATTAATTTGTTAACTATTATAATATATAAAAATGTAATTGCCTAGCTTGGAACGGGGTATGTACCCTTGTTAGCTGGGCAAAGTGAATATGGAATTGTATTTTGATAAAGAGTGTGAATAAATAAATAAATAAAAATAAGGGAAAAGTGGCACACGATGACCTCTGCCTGTAAAGTCTGTTTTTTTTGTTTTTTCCGAACCGGTGTAGTCTGATGATTGGAGAATCGACAAAATAATTATGTTTACCAGATGTCACAACAAAGGTAGACTCCAATTTTATTCATCTATTTGGTACTTTGATTCATATGCGTAATATGTACAAACAACATACATATGTTATTTTAATATTTTTTTAATTATTTTTCTTTCCGCAGCTAGTGGTGCATAGGGTACTGCATTGGTACACCAATCGCGGAGTACCCTAATATTTTTTTTTTCACAAAGGAAAGATTATCAGTCTTTGGCTCCAGGTTGGTAATACACTGTTTTAAATTATTTTTTCACATCAAACATGTTGGGAATCAAACCTGAGACCTGGCATGGCATCCAAACACGCTGACTGCTACACCACGAGGCCGACGAAGTTATTACTATACCTTGACGCTACTATGTTTCTTTCCCAATATGAGTTTGTTGTAACTCATAGGAGAACAAAGAAATGTTTTTTTTGTTTGATTCAATAAATTAAAAAAATAAAATATGTTCTATTTTTATCTATTTATTGTTTTTTTTTTTAAAGGAATAACCCGCTAAGCCTCTGAGGCTTGTCAGCAAGTAGGATAGAGGGGATATGGAAGAAGGTAATGAAAAATACACCACAACACCCAGACCGATTGAGTAAAAAAAATCTTGGATTTTTTCTTGCAACTGGCGGAAATCGAACCCGCGACGTCATGATGCATATATGATTAAAATCAACAAACTAACTTAACTAATTTTCAATAAGCTTTTTCTAATAATTGGACTAAGCTAAGTTTGTTTTCACACCCTTTCAATTTTCTTATTTAATATACCACATATTTAAATAACCAGGTACCGATAGAATAGACTTTGTTTTAACGTTTTCAAACTTGGAATAATTTTAAATTTAAAACCTGCGCTTCCGCTTTTCCCCGCCCCGCCGTGGGCGGCCCCCCTCCACTTTTTGCATCCGCCAGCATATATATAAGGGCGGGAGCTCCCTCGCGATCATTCTCGACCACCCGCCGCGACGGTTACTTGAAAGCAAACCTGCCAGCGTAGTAACACACTCTAATTCATTCTCAACTTACCTGTTGACGTCTCCGGAACTTCAGCAAACCATTCTCAAAAAGTTAACTCATTTTCCGTTTTCGGCCTAAATTAATTTTGAACAAGGAAAAGTGTTGTTTGGACGTTGCATCTGAGCTGACTTAGAAAACTGTAAGTATAATTTTCAATCCCTTTTATCTAAAAAGATCATCAATTAGGGGAAGGAAAATTTCCAGAAATAAATCTGTCGATCGGGTAAGAATACAAATTTGTAGACCATTCAAAAAAATAATGAATTTTTACTATGGATAATTTATTTAGCGCCATTTTCGTAATAATCTAATACTCCGATGACGTTATGCATCAGTGATAACATTTTTATGATTAATTAAGTAAATTCATATGATTAGAAGAATTAATATAAAACTTTAAATTACGTCACATTTAATATCAAAATTTATCGGGAAATTTATTTTGTAAGTATTTTTTTTAACAAGGTTTTTTTTTTCATATGTAACTCATATTCCAATTTTGTCCCTTTTTTAAATAATTTTTATTTGATTTAAACCCTAAGGCAAATTAATTTAATTTAACATTGAAATCATACGAGTACATTGTAGCTTTTATAAAATAAAAAAATCTGATAATAATGAAATTTTATTCAATCAATTTATTTCCGTTTATGATAATTTATTGATACGAAAAAAATGAAGTACTGCAATAATTATTGTATAAAATTTTGAATGTGTTATTTCTGGGTTTTCTATGTTCTATGGTTTTGTAAAATTTAATTTGATCAAAAAAAGATTTTACTTCAATATCGCATTTTAAAAAGCTGTAAAGCGTACACAAAATTATTAAAATTTTAAAAATAAGGAAAATAAAATGCTGAACACGTAGGATTTTAATTCAATTATTAATATTATTGAAATCCAGCTTTTTTGTATGACGCAATAAAATTTCGAGAGTATCCGCTTTTTCAAACATATTTTAATATTGGTTTTTCACTCGTGAAAGAATTAAAATAACATTTACGTAAAAATAATTCATTTTTTCCCTTTAAAAAGGTTTCTTATCAAAACATGATTATATCAACCCAAAACAAGTCATAAATTACAATAAAATAAATACATGTTATGTATGTATCTTAAATCAACAACACAAAAAAACCATGCATTAAAATAGCTATTTATTTTTTAAAAATACCCGCACTTCATTGCCAAAAGCTTCCAGGCAGCCAAAAACAGACTGCAGAATTTTTTTGTCAAAATTCGTACTTTATAAAAAAATAATAAATATTTTCTAAAAAGGACGTTCATATATTCATATGTTCAAAATATATTTTCTTGCGCGGTCAACATCATCATTCCCTTTCCGGACGTCATGGTGCATAGGGCACTGCATTGGATCCAATCCAATCGCAGTGAATCTTGATCATTTTTATTACACGAAGGTAAGATGATCAGTCTTAGGCTTCAAATACCAGTCAAGGGACTATGAAATATTTCTGGTGTGAAAACACTCTTTTTAATATTTCATTGCAAACAAGTTGGGAATCGAACCCGAGACCTCTTGCATCGCAGGCAAACGCGCTGACCATTACACCACGAGGCCGACAAGTTTTCTTGCGCGCGGTAAACATAAGAGCATTTAATTGTACGTTAAGGTTTCTCGAGAAAATGTATGAAATATAAAAATTAAAATTGTTTTTGAAAAATGAACTACTTTAAACGACGTCATTGATTCTTACTTATCAACCAATGATGGAGTGTTGTGATAGACTTCTGGTTGACGGGAAGCCAGCCCAATAATCGGCAGAACTCACCGAAGAAAATTTGTAACGTCATAACCTGAGTAATTTCAAAATTATGAAACGCATAAATAAAGATTTCTTTTCTTTAACTTTAAAAACATCAACAAATGAAAGAATTGTAGGAATAAAGATGTTTAAATATGGGCAAAATGGTGAATATTACACACTGTGTAAAGTGGTCACTTAAACTGGCCAATGACAGGTCATAAGCCCTGTAAATGCCTAGACTTCCATATAACCTTCTCTAATATGTTCTTCATCTCTGTTGTAATATGTTTATAAAAAAACTGTTACTGTAAAGAAAAACTATTCAGAAAAGTATTAATTAACAAATTAAACTGCTCCTTGAACCTATTTTTGAAAATAACAGTTTAAAGATGCGTCGGAAAAAACGCGGCCACCTTCCACCCTTTGAAATAACAGTTTAGTGCAGTGTGGGCAAGTGTGGAGTCGCAGCCATAACGAAATTCCGGTTGTAAAGGGGGAGTGGAGTTGTCTTCGGGTTTTCAACTGTTATTTTAGAAACTGTTACACATATCCGGACTAGCTTTTCGTTAAAAAACAGTTGAATTTTTTTTGGGTGACTGTTTCAGCAGTTAAAGGCCCTCAGTATCAAAGATGGCCAAACGCTGAAAATAGTATCAAAAGTGCCCAACTGCATATTTAATACTTAATAAAAATAGCGTTTCTTTTTTTGTTAACCTTTAGGCTAATTGTTTAAATTGTAAATAGTACTAAATACTAAAATATTAAATAAAAATATATAATCATCATTACCTTTTCGCACCTAATGGTGCGTAGAGTCTGCATTGGTACACCAATCGCAGTGTATCTTGATCATTTTCGTTACACGAAGGAAAGGTGATCAGTCTTACGCTTCTTGTACCAGTCTAGTGACTATGAAATATTCTAGTGTAAAAACACCCTTTAAAAAAATATTTTATATCAACCATGTTGGGAATCGAACCCGAGTCCTCTTGCGTGGTAGGCAAATTCGCTGACCGTTACACCACGAGATCGACATATAAGAAATATATTTAGTTAATATTTAAACTAAAAAGTGCTATTACAGATTTTCAAAATTTTCTCGAAAAAAATAATGGGGTTGTTTAACCATCTTTGAAACTGAGGGCCTCAACTGCTTGCACAAGATGTTTTTCCCGCGCTGTTCTAAACTGTTTTTAAAAAACAGTTAAATTTTGTAACTGTTACTAGCACTTTTGTCAATTTATCGAAACGGTCATCTCTAACAAATACATGAGTATTATTTAATCCGATTAAAAATTTATTTTCAACTCAAAATTACTTTATTTTATTTTTATTAGGTAAAACAACTCATATTTTATATATCAAAAAAAATATTAAAGTTTTTCACAAATGGAATGATAGAACATATAACAAAAAGAAAGAAAAAAACAATAAATAAGAAAAGAAAAGAGGAGCACTGTAAGAAGGTTGGGGATGAGCAAAAAGTTGAGGAGTGGAATAAAGGGATTTTTCTAATTAAGTTGACCAATTCAAAATTAAGTTATTGTAAATAAAATAAAAATAATTTAAGGTGTTGAAAAATTTTTAATCGGGTTGTGGTCCCGTGGCTAGTGCCTCGGACTCACGACTCAAAGGTCCGTGGTTCGAATCCCACTCTACGCCAACTTGATCCCCATTTCCTAAAAGTGAGTTATTTACAACTCGTTGAAAACGGCCCTCAAAATGAAATATTCGTGTAAATTAAAAGAACGCAAATATTTCTTTTTACTAAAAAATAAATAAAAAAATAGTGTTCGTAGAAGATTTTTAAATTTTTTTTTAAAGGAGTTAATTATATTTTACTTGTTAAAATGTAAAACTAAAATATTGGATTTAATATAAGCGATATTGTCAAATAATTATTGAGGGTTGCTTTTTGATAAAAAAAGGCTCGAAATACAATTCTTTACTCTTGTACTAACAAACGCAAGAGTGACAGATTCCTCTTAGTAGGTAGACCGTGGAATGGATAATTTTTGCACTAACTTTTCCAAAACGTGACAGTTATTAGCTAAAAAGTCACTGGATCGGAATTGAAAACCTCTACAATGTTATTTCCAATAAAATGTAACCAAATGTAATGAAATGCAGAGGAAAATACAAACGGTTTGTTTTTTTTTTACAGTTGAAAGGACAGGATGAACATGAAAAAAATTAGTTTGGAGATCGAGCGTATTTCAGCAAACGTGTAAATCGCCGATATTGTTTCATCTAGTCTAAAATTGTTTTCAACCATGTTTTGAGTATGTCCAAATGCTTGCAGACTGGCTGGATTTTCTCCCTAAGGAGTTGTAGATTTTTAAATTTGTTGCAACAGAGAGGAAAAACATTTTTGAGAAGGGAATTTGGGAGTCTAGACATTTACAGGGTTTATAAAATGTCATTGGCTGGTTTAAGCGGTTTAAATTTAAGTGGCTGGTTGAATCAACTACCTGGTAAAAGAAGAAGTAAACAAAATCAGAAAATTATCTTCAGGCGTTGCCTAGTAGGTAAATTGGTTCAGCCGGATGAATCTCACCACATTATAAAGGTTTCAGCTCTTTTACTTCACAAAAGTTAACAAATGGAAGAGTTGAGGAAGTTTAGATGCTCAAACATTGGCAGAATGGTGAATAAACACAGTGTGTAAAGTGGCCACATAAACCAGCCAATGATAGGTCATAAGTCCTATAAATGGCTAGGCTCCCATATTCCCTTCTCAAAAATATTTTCCCTCTCTGTTGCAACAAATTTAAAATTGTTTTTTTGAATATTAAATTATGCATTGTTCCTATTAAATTTTCTAAACACATCCTACTGTCCTTTTCCCACTCTCTGCAAATTTCAAATGAAGCTTCTCGCTACTATCCGTTCACCTGTTATAGGTCCTGTTGGATATTCAGATCAGGTGGCTTCCAAAATAATTGTAAAGCTTTTTAAAAGTTTTGTAATCATTTTGCGAATTGAATTAAATTGATTGGACATGAGTCCAATCAATTTAATCCCAGAAAGTGATAAATTTGCTTCCCTCTTTTCCACAATCCGATGAAGTGCATATAATATACTCCTGGATTACCTTATTTCAGCACAAAGATGCTAAGGCTATTGTTTTACAGAGAGCTCTTTCAGGCAGCTCTTCTCGTTCGGCAACGTACATTTTCCCTTGAATGTGGGCTCGCCTGAATTTTTTTTTTTCAATTTCTTTACTTCTTTATGGACCAGGTGGATTAATAAACAATATTTTAAGTTTGTCCAATTTTTTATAGACAAAAACTGGATTCAACTCCCTGGGGAGCTGTTAACATTACAATTTAACAACAGAAATAAAGAACATTTCAGGGAAGGTAATATCGAAGTCTAGGCATCTACAGGGCTTATGACCTGTCATTGGCTGGTTTAAGTGGCCATTTTACACACTGTGTAACATTTACCATTCTGCCCATATTTGAACATCTATATTTCTTCACTTCTTTCATCTGTTGATGTTTGTGAAATTAAAGAGCAAAGTTACACAGTGTGTAAAATGGCCACTTAAACCAGCCAATGACAGGTCATAGGCCCAATAGAAGCCTAGACTTCAATTTTACCTTCTCTAAAATGTTCTTCATCTCTGTTGTAATATGTTAATGTTAACAGCTCCCCGGGGAGTTTAATCCGGTCCTTTTCTACAAAAATTTTGACAATCTCAAAAAATTGTTGATTAATTATAATTATGAATTTCAACAAAGGGTTCTTGGCCTCATAGAGTAAGGGATACATTTTTTTTGACATATAAATGTATTTGTTTGAATAAACAAATAAATCAAATACACTTATTTTATTATAAATTTGTGTAAACCACTTTAAATTTGGAGTTATGCGTCTACCGGTTACTTTCTCACAATCAGGACTTGAACTGACTTAGAATTACTCGCGTTGCTTTTCATATTATGAAATATTGCAGCAAAGAAACTGAAAAATGATAGAAGGAGCGAGAAAGACGATAATAAATTGGGATTGTCCTGAACTGTTATCTCTCATCAACTTCAGGGTGCCTGGGAGAATGACTAGACAGGTGCCACCGTTTTGTAGCAACAATTCACGGACAGTGTATACTTGTAATGCCGTATTGAACAGACTTCATGAACTCGGCAATAGTTATTCCCACGTATCGGATATATTTAGTGAAGGGTATTGTTTCCATAGAACAAAACTTTTGAACTTTTTCAAAGATGGTGAATGGTAATTATATTTATTTATTCATGCATTTCATAATATAAACAAATTTTTGTTCACTTTGCCCAGCTGTTTGCAACAGTACTTACAATTTTCTTGTTATATTATTTAAAAATATTTATTTTTTTAATTTGTTTTTTCATTTATTCTTAAATTGTTTGAACTTTCTACTGAATATGTTATGTAATTTTTAGGTTAATTTTTTTTATAAATCTTGTATAAATTTAAGGTTCAATTTTTTAATAAATCTCGGGTAAAAGGAAATTAATGTTCATTTTAATACGAAGCCAAATATGTAAGTATCATAAATTTTTGTAAAAGGCAGATTTGCCGTTTATGTTAATAAAATAAATAAATAATAAAATAAATATGAATAATTATGGGAATATTTTTAATAGAAGATTTAAAGTTAAATTGAATTAATTATTTACTATGGGGATTAAAATTTTTACACCCGTTTCTTGATTAAAATTATGGTTTTCGGATATAACATGCTTTTTATTATTGTTGATACATCTTGTGTGTTATTTGATTTGAATTTTAGATTAAAGTGAAGTTTTTCTATTTTTTTTTTTAGTTGAATAGTCTAGTAACATTTTAAAAAATCCCCTGAAAAAACCACTGAACTTCCTCATTTATAAGGCGATTATTACAATGGTTTTCGGCCTCGTGGTGTAGTGGTCAGCGCGTTTGCCTACCATGTAAGAGGTCTCGGGTTCGATTCTCGACATAGTTGACACGAAATATTTATTTAAAAAGGGTGTTTTAACAACATAATATTTCATAGTCCCTGGACTGGTACCTGAAGTGTAAGACTGATCATCTTACCTTCATGTCACGAAAATGATCAAGATACACTGCGATTGGTGTGCCAATGCAGTGCTTTATGCACCATTAGGTGCGGAAAGGGCATAAAACATATTTCAATGAAACTTTGGATAATGGGCTATATTGAAAGGTTATTCGATTAAAGAGACATCATTTTTCAAAACCTTTCTAATGTTACATGTTTTATAATCATTGTTATTATTCCCTTTTCGCATCTAATGGTGCATATGGCACTGCATGCGTACACAAATTGCTTCGTATCTGCTTCTTTTTTGTTACATGAGGGTAAGATGATCAGAATTACGCTTCAGGTGCCGGTCCAGGGTCTTTGAAATATTATAGCGTAAAAACACCTTTTCAAATAGATTTTCCATGCCAACCATGTCGGGATTTGAACCCGATACCTCTAGCATGGTAGGCAAAACACGCTGACCCCTACACTACGAGGCCGACAAATGTGATGTATTTGCATATGAATTACTTTTAAACCCTTATTATGAGTTCAGGGTTTTGGCTCAATTTTACACGCAGAACAATAATCTTTATCCGCCTTGACACAGAGAAAAATATGTAGTTATAGCAGAATTAGATTCATTAAAGTGTATTTATGCTAGTAAAGATAATGTTATACTGGGTATAACTTTCATACCTTCATACTTTGTTTAAGGGTTACTTATGCCTGAAATGTCTTACCACAATAAGACGTATTCGAATTCGTACAACCAGCAAATTGAATATACAAAACGCACAAAAACATATAAATTTATTTACAATCCACGTATCAAAAATAAAATCTTATTGTGGAATATTAGCAAAAGCTCTTTCCGTAATAAATTCGATAAATATAAAGGCTTTATGGGAATGTAGCAACAGATGTAGAACTAACATTTTCTGTCTTTATAAAATAGTATTCTCAGATACTCGTCAAAACTCTTTTATTTCTTTTAAATTTTTTTATTAGGAGATTCAATTTATAAGAGCCTCTCGTGATATTTGCTCTGTACGACGAAGATGCCATGAACTCTTTACTATTTTGTTGTAAAATAACAAAGGAGAATATATTATTTACTTATTTGTTGTAAAATAACGAAAAAGAATACGCTTTTGACTAATTTGTTGCAAAATAACGAAGATGAATATAGTATTAATTTATTTGTTGCTAAATAACGAAAAAAAAAACATTATTTGACTAATTTTTAGTAAAATGATGAAATAAAATACATTATTGACTAATTTGTTGTAAAATGACGAAAGAGAATACTTTAATTACTAATTTGTTATAAAATGACGGAGGAGAATACATTTATGACTAATTTGTTGTAAAATAATACATTATTGACTAATTTGTTGTAAAATGACAAAGGAGAATACATTATTTTCTATTTTTTTGTAAAATGACGAAGGAGAAAACATTATTGACTACTGTCCTTTAAAATTACGAAAGAGAATACATTGTTCACTAATTTGTTGTAAAATGACGAAGGAGAATGCATTTTGGACTAATTTGTTGCAATTTATTTGTTGCGTCCTCTTGTTTTCTTTATTTAGAAAAAAACAGACTAAACATATGTTGAGACATTACCTTTTGTTCTTATTGCACCGTAACAGGCCTCGAAGCTCAATTAGAGTGGTGAATTACAGCAAAGTACACTCTAACGGACTTACACAATACAAACTTAGGTTAAACTTAAGGTAAAAGTTTTATAACGAAACTTTCACGGTGGTTATCGAAAAGGACATTCTTATTTTATACCGACCCCGATAATTCTTTTTCACCTCCTAATTTGTTTTCTCCTTTATTTCCACAATTAAAAACGATCAAAAAGAGGTGAAAATGTGCACATTTTTATACTTGAAATTCCATTTTGAAGGCTAATAGTAAAATAAAATAATATTTGTAACATAAAAGCAATTAGAATTCGTTGTAGAGTTGAACATTTTCTTTCGAATGACGTATTTTCTTTTGCCATTTTTTTACTTTGAGTGATCATTTTTAAATACAATATTTAAAAAAACATCTTATGTTAGCACCAATATAAAATAAAATTATTTGACTTTGTCTTCATTCTCAATGATTACTGGGACGTGATATTTCAAAGCATTCCTAATGTGAAATATTTCCATATTATTAACTTTTTAACATTTATTATTTGTATGTAAAGCTTTCAATCCTGTATTTTTATTAAAATCATTATTTAAATTCACTAGGCGATTTGTGAATTCAAAGATATTGTTCTATAAAATAATATTATCGAATTAAATTCTATTCTTTTGAAAAAATATAAGTGAATGTTACACAGTGTGTAAAGTGGCCACTTTAACCAGCCAATGACAGGTCATAAGCCCTGTGGATGCCTAGACTTCTATATTACCTTCTCTAAAATGTTCTTCATCTCTGTTGTAAAATGTTAATATTAATATCTCCCAAGGGAGTTGAATCCAGTCTTTGTCAAAAATTAAAAAACAAACAAAAATTTGGACAGACTCAAAATATTGTTTGTCCAAATTATTAATCCACCTGGTCCATAAAGAAGTATAGAAATTGAAAAAAAAAAATTTCAGGCGTTGCCTAGTATGTAGGTAAAATAATTCAATTAGATGAATCTCACCCGCATCAATAAAGGTTTCAGCTCTTTAACTTCACAAAAATCAACAGATTAAAAAATTAAAGGAATATAAATGTTAAAATATGGACAGAATGGTGAATTTTACACAGTGTGTAAAGTGGCCACTTAAACCAGCCAATGACAGATCGTAGACCCTGTAGTTGCCTAGACTTCTATATTACCTCCCCAAAAATGTTCTTCATCTCTGCTGTAATATGTTAAAAGTAACAGCTCCCCAGGGAGTTGTATCCAGTCCTTGTCTACAAAAATTTCGACAAACTCAAAAATAGATATATATGTCTCCGCCAAATCGTCAATCAGCCAGTCAATTAGACGGTTGGGCTCTTAATAATATGGGGACTTTATTTATTTTTACCGTCTACATTTAAATTTATGTTTTATGTTTACCTAAGGTAGAGAACAGGATATTGTCATATATTTTTTTTTAAAACATGTGTACCTATTAACTAACTAAGGAAATCTGTTTTTATATTGAGGAATATTTTATAAAACTAGAATCTGAGTATTAAGATATATATATAAAATATTATTTTATATAAAATAAATTGAACAACTTTGTTTTTTAACACTAATTTTTATTTTTCACCGACCGGTTTCAAAGCAAACAAGCTTCTTCGTCAAGTCGGTAGGTGAAAAATAAAAATTAGTGGTTAAAAACAAAGTTGTTTTATTTATTTTATTATGATGAAAAATCACAAAGTTAGTGCTTCAAATATAAACTTTACATTATTTTAGACATTGACAGAATTGAAAAAAAAAAACTTCCATATTTAAATTATTTCAGGTTTGTTTTTCTCCTATCTGACAGAACGTTACACACTCGATTATTCAAAATTGCGTTCGCCGGATTCAGCTGATTAGACGAGTTATCCGGATCGCGGTATTAGAGCAGGGTGCGGTATTCGGAAACTTCCCTTATAATATGTTATTAACGTACAATAAGAGAACATCTTTTTTTAAAAATATATATTTGGACCACTGTATTAAGTAGCCTTACGTGTCATGTACAAGGGTAAGGTTTTCGAAAAAAAAAACATTTTTGTTTGTCTTGGAAATGGGATGTTAGATCACTGATTTTGGTTTATTACCTGTATGAGTCCAATCATCATTGTTGCATAGTCCAAGAACAATAGCGCGTGATAACGACTTTTAATGACAGTGTGTATATCTGGAGGATATTCGATCTTTCCTGTATTCTGCTTCAAGATTATGGCGGTGTAAACTGAAAAATAGGCACTGAAATAACAGATGTTCGATACTCTGTGAAGAAATATCATCGCATGGACAATAGTCATCATTCCTTAATTAAAACATATATAGATCACTTCTCATAGCTCTGTGTCCAGTAAAAATTTGGGTAGTTTCAAAAGTACTTTGGTGATGACGACGGAATTTCGCTGCATCAGACAGCGTTGAAAAAATCATTTTAGTAATTTTACCTGTAGAAGAAGCGCGTTACTGATCCTCCCAACGCTTCTGCGAGTTTTGTTATATACAGCTTTAGCAAAGCTAAAGGGAAATTCTGAGAAGAAAGGTGCCGTTCTTTTAAAAGTTGAGGCTCTTGCTCGTTCATCTTCCCTCTAGCGTGTCCATGTCCTCTCATGTCCTCTTTTCCAGCATATTTCAATAATCATCCCTCAGATTTTTAGATGCTTAATGGATTTACCGACCGAGTATCAGTTATAGCTTGAACGCCCGAAGGACAATCTAATAATATTTTTGCAATAACCCACCTCTCTAGTGGTTTTTCAAAAAAAAATTATAAAATTTATGAGAGTATAACTAAATATGAGCAAACTGGAAAAATTGATTAAAAGCCCGTTAGAAAAAAAAGAGTTAGGCCAATAATATATGATAGTGATGATGATTGATAAACATCGTATACATGGTTTTTCAGGGCCATACCGCGAAACTTCAGAGGAACATTCCTCACGGTAAGCTTTAAAAAAAATCGGTTTAATATTTTTCCAAAAAGTCATTTAAAAAAAAAATATTAAAAAAATATCTAGTTATCTCAAAATGTAGTAAATATTTGATTTCTCGGACGAGCAGTCCCTCCACAAACCCCTACTTCTCTCCTACCCAGCCGCTTCCCTTGTCCGCGTCTGGTGCGTATCGTTTCGTTGGTCAAATACGTTTTTATCGCAATGTTTTTTTGTCTGGGAGAGGTAGGGGTTTACAGAAGTGATGCTCGTCCGAGAAATCAAAGATGTACTCCATTTTGAGATCATAAAAAAATACCTTTAAAAAAAATAAAGTTTTGGAAAAATATTATGACTATGAGCAATGTTCCTCTGAAGTTTCGCGGTCTGGCCCTGAAAACCGTGTTTGTATTATTAATAATAAGAATATTTATTGGGCATTAATGATATATTTTCATAATGTATTTTTCATTTATATAAAATAGACATGTTTAATTGCAGTAAACTCACTTTTAAAACAAGAATTAAAAAAGTATTATAGGAAAAAAAATATGTTTCTATATGAAAAAAAATAATTTTAAATTGTAAATATAAAATGTTTCTATTCACTCATATTAAACACACACTCACCCTGTCCATAAACCCACCCTCACACCCATATACACTCACACACATATTCATATACCTACCAAAACCACACTCCACTCACTTACACACTCATCCTCACACAAAAACCTCGCACACATGTACTTCTATGAATAAATATCTAACCGAACTGGATTTTTATAATTATATTTATGTGGAAAACTGATTTGGCTGTATTTTATGTTTTTTTATAATGTTGTGTATATTTTTGGAGTGCTGTTTTTTTCTGAATAAACAAAATAAAATTAAGAAAAAAAAAACACTTTAACGTATTAAAAATAATATTCAAACAATGCGTATTTACATTTAATAATATTTATTTATAATCCTTCGATTACAATGTTGTCTGTATAATTCTAATATTAGTTTTTGTGTTGCATCTATCTATGTAGGTAAGCCCTTACAAAGATAGATGCAAGTTGTACATTATGGTGTGGTACGGTAGGGTATCTCACCCACAGGCAGCTCATTAAGAAGCGACAGCAAGGCGATCCATGGTCACTTGCTTAAATATTTTTTATTCCGAATGACAGCGGACCACCCCGCCATCGCCGCTCACTATACCTCCCACGAGTACTTAATCATATACATAATCATAAGTATATAATCAGATACACATATCTGCATTAAAATCTATACATAAATAAAAAACTATGTTTTAAGGGCGTCGCGCCTTGTTCAAGTTCAAGAGCCACATGGCCACAGCGCATGAAAACCTCTGCAGTGGTTTTATAACTCTCATTGATGTAGGAAGTTGGTCGTATAATATTAAATTATGTTTTTTGTTATAAACTTAGTTTTTCATTTCTATTTTTTTTAAATGAACTAGGTTTCATATTTAATAAACTGATACTCAAATATGTAAAAGTACAGATTTAATATTCATTGATTTGTTTTATGTTAATACACAATTTTATTTATTAAACGTAACCTTCAAAACATTGACTTTGAGAATGAAATTTTTTATGTGTGTATGTAATGCAAAACAAATCTGTCTGATTTATGTACAATTTCATTACTTCTGAAATTCACTCAACGTGGTCTCTGTGTAATGCGGTACGAATAATCTGCAGGCTTATTCTGTCACAATTTCGTTTCGAAAGTTCGTTCGTTCGTCATATATCCATGTCACTCTAACGCAATCAAATCGTATTTCGCTCTTGTTCCCTCTCATACGAAACGAATTAGTTTCAGAATAAGGCTTCAGGGGTGTTATTATGAATCTTATCGCGTGGGTAGTGAAGAAATAACTTGGGGGATTTTCGTTTTGTCATATATGGCCACACTGTTGATCATCAAGTAAACATCAAATAATGTAACAAACTGCTAAAAAAAACGGAAAAAAACAAATATGGTTTGGTCAGTTCAACCTTATCAACTGTTTTGGGTAATGCTTATTAAGGTCGCAATAATGTTCTAAATGAAAATCATAATATTTATATTTTTAATTAACAATATTTTGAGTCTGTCCACATTCCTGCCGACAAAGACTGAATTTAACTCCCTGGAGAGCTGCCAACATTAACATATTACAACAGGGATAAATAACATTTCAGTGAAAGTAATATAGAAGTCTAGGCATCTACAGGGCTTATGACCTGTCATTGGCTGGTTTAAGTGGCCACTTTACACACTGTGTAACATTCACCATTCTGCCCATATTTAAAAATCTATATTCCTTTAATTATTTAATCTGTTGATGTTTGTGAAGTTGAAGAGCTGAAACCTTTATTTATGCGGGTGAGATTCGTGTAATTGATTTATTTCACCTACATTCTAGGTAACGCCTAAAAATTTTATTTTTCAAATTTCTTTACTTCTTCATGGACCAGGTAAATTTATCAACAATATTTTGAGTCTGTCCAAATTTCTGAACAAAAGGACTGGATTCAACTCCCTGGGAGCTGCCAACATTAACATATTACAACAGAGATGAATGAAGAACATTTCAGGGAAGGTAATATAGAAGTCTAGAGGTTTCAGCTCTTAAACTTCACAAACATCAACAGATGAAAGAATTGAAGGAATATAGATGTTCAAATATGGGCAGAATGGTGAATGTTACACAGTGTGTAAAGTGGCCACTTAAACCAGCCAATGACAGGTCATAAGCCCTGTAGATGCCTAAACTTCTATATTACCTACCTTGAAATGTTATTTATCTTGGTTGTTATATGTTATATTTAATAAAACTTATATTTAAAGCACTTTCATTATCATCATTCCTTTTTTGCACCTAACGGTGCATAGAATTCTTCGTTGGTACCCCAAACGCAGCGTATCTTGATCATTCTTGTAACATGATGGTAAGATGATCGAGGTCAGTCCAGGAAGTCAGTGAAATATTCTAGTGTAAAAACACCCTTTCAAATAAATATTTTATATCAACCATGTCGGGAATCGAAACCGAGACCTCTTGCATGGTAGGCCAACGTGCAGATCATTACACCACGAGGCCTACAAAATATTTGAAGCAATTTTCGAAGCACAAACTTATTTCATTTTAGTAAATATAGAAGAACTTTGTTCCTAATAAAAGAGGTAAGGAAACAAATAAAGTATAAAATAATAAAAACAAACCCTTTTAAGCCACTTATTTGTTTTTATAAGTTAATTATTCTTTGAAAAACAAGCTTGTGTAGATTTTAAAACCAGACGGTAGGAAAAATAAAAAATAATTGAAAAAAACTCTCAACATTTAATGCGGAAATTCTATATAAATTATTTAAAGATCATAATGAAGACACTATTTTAAAAACAAATTCCATTAATTAAATTTATAAAGAAGAAAAATAAAAGAATTTAGATGAATAAGTCACTCAGATACCAAAATAATAATTAAATCCCCAAATTCCACACAAATCATGGTCAAAATAGCTGTGTCTTCAAAGGTATCAAAAATAACAATAATCTCCCCAAAGAACTAAAAATTATTAAAACTAATAAATAAATTAATCACTCTCTAGGAGGCCATGGTTTTCTCAGTGTTCATATACGGTGTGGAGTGTTGGACACTGATGGAATCTAAAAAGAAAAAAATCGAAACTTTCGAAATGTGGTGTTGATGGCAAATGCTGCGGATTCCGTGGACGGCCAGACGTACGAATGCATCTATACTCCAAGAACTGGACATAAGAAAAAGACTAACATCCATGTGCGAGAAAAGAATCCTGCAGTTCTTTGGACATATTTCCAAAGGGAACTCTGATAGTTTGGAGAAAACTTTTCTCCTGGGAAGTGTCGAAGGGACAAAGTCGGGTGGACGTCAGCCGACAAGATGGAGCGGCACAGTCACTGAATTATCAGAATCATCACTGACGAATGCCTATAGAAGAGCACAATAGCCTTCCAGGTGGAGGTAGACTGTCCACAGACGAGCCATGTCTGAAGTCAGGCGTAATCACCATCCTCAGATATAAGACACAGATTGAAGAGAGATAGAGAGAGGAGGTTGAATTTAGAACACCACCACTGACTTGTATTAATTCCGAGTTTGATATTAATCTGATGAGTAATTATTCAGGGTTTCTTATGATCCATTTTCCATATACACGTGTCGACTGTACCTATATAAATCACATCAGCATTGACGATCGACGCCGCTATGTGATTATTCCAAAACGTTAAGAAAAAGTGCAAACTGCACATTTTTATAGAAA
Organism: Micrasema longulum; assembly: GCF_059751315.1. Lineage (NCBI taxonomy): Eukaryota > Metazoa > Arthropoda > Insecta > Trichoptera > Brachycentridae > Micrasema > Micrasema longulum. The sequence continues at coordinate 509,009 of NW_028279464.1, read as the reverse complement.
AAACTCAGTATGCAGTACCTGAAACATTCTTTTTGGAAAATATCGTTTTTTGTAATAAATATCTTAGTGCTACGTAAATACATAATCATTTTATTGTTCATATCATCAGTATCTACGTATTTATAGGATTATTAAATTTTTACACAATATTATTTTTGGTATGTGTATATATATTTACATATTTATACACACACAATTCTGGGTTTTATCCCAAGGGGGAGTAGGTATATTTTTATTTATATCGCTACAGAGATGGGTAGAATTTTTGTTTCAAGATCATGGATATTCGAGCGTTTACAGGGCTTATGACCTGTCATAGGTTGGGTTCAAGTGGCCACTTTTATGTAGATATTACAACATTTCCCATTCCGCTTATTAGCGAATATCCATATCGGTGACATTTTTGGTTTTTGTATATATGTCATGAAACAAGGAAAGCTTTCGCTAGCGCGTTTGGAGCGCCATCTTTAGATGCTACCCATCTCTGTAGTGATATAAATAAAAATTAAATTTTTAGATGGATTCGAATCGATTTTTAAAAAATCTACGCACTTCAAAAACTAAGACGCCAAGATTTATTTTTCGTGTTACTTTTTCGTTTTTTAATGGCCTTTCACCTCTCCACTCGGTTGTTCTGCCCAATTTTTCGTGTTACTATTTACCCTTATAATAAAACCAAGTATGTGTTTCTGGGAATTTCGATTATGAGACAGGCTTTAGATTTTAATATATTTTCAATTTTCTATTCGCAAATGTTCACCTCAAAAAAGATTTTTATTTTTTACGAGACAAAGCCAAAAATGATCAAAATACTGGAAGGAAAAAATCTCAACCCACTGCGAAAAAATAGCTAAGCTTTTCTTTCGGTGTGGGTTCAAATTGTATTATTAATGTTACCTTTTTGTTTGGTTCATTTAAATTTTTTACGTTGAAATTTGTATTATTTCATAGGATTATTCTGTGTATAATAAAGATTTCTTAAATAATGACTATGGTAAAGAAAACGTTTGTTTATTTCATAATAAAATAAAAAAGTAACACAGGAAATCATAAAATGCTCAAATTATTGTTCCTCCTTTTGAATAAATACGAAAATGAATTTTCTACAGACCTCCTTAGAACAGGATATAAAAAAACTTCTTGATAAAGGGACTATTGACCCTTTCAGGCCGGGTGTTAACTTAAATATTGAGATTCTCGTATCTACAGAAATTAAAAAGCGGCGAGATCATTTTTTAATTACAGGAACCTCTAAGGAAGTCTCTTTTTTTTTGTATATGTTGGTAATCAGCAATACACAGAAAATTTTGTTTTTACCTCAGACAGCTGACTTTTGGCCGGCTTGTTTGTTTTGGAGCGAATTTTTGTCGTCCTTATAAAGATATGTCAAGCAAGTTTTAACCATATTTCAGTAAAATTACGTTAATTGTATTCAATAAACTAATATTGTAAGGTAAATGAATTTTAAAGGTAGATTATAAGTTTGAGATTTAGTACTCATTGTTTTCAAAAAAATGAGAAATAAATAATTTAAAAGATAGAAAAAAAAAATTAAAATCACTAAAAATTTTAGAAAAATTCCTTTAATACACACAGAATAAATAATATTTTTTAGAGATTCATGAAAAAGGTTAAATAAATTTGTAAATGAACATTATTATCTCATACAGTAAAAACGTTTAAATTGTATTTTTTTTATATACCTAATAATTGAGTAAGTAAAACATACTATGAAAATGATTTTTCATTTATTTGTCATAAAAAAAGTACTCAACAATTAATTACATACACGATCGTGAACTTTGAAAAAAAACAATCATGTAGGTTAACGCACTCAGGCTAAAATGAAAACAAATAAAATATTTAAAAAAAATATGTGTGCCAGTTTTAAAACTTAAAAATGGTGTTCTTTTGAATTATTGCATAATTTTATAAAATTATTGACCTAATTTGAAAAAAATAACTTTAAAAAAAATATTTATGAGCATGAAGAGTACAGTTCTGAGTGCAAAATAGAACTAGAATTTCGGACGAGCGTTTTCGACTCGATGAAATCGAGTGGAGATAATCGGCTTCGTTGTGGAGTAGAGACTGTTTGACTGTGGAATAATCTACCCACTAGTGTTAGGGATGCCCCTTCATTATTTACATTAAAATCAAGATTAAAACGTCATTATCGAAATGTTTGAGTTGATCATTTCTCCATCTTATTTCTTTCCCATCTCCTGTCCACTCCCCTCTTCATAGTGTAATTTTTTTTTCAAAGTTTTGTATAAAATTATAAAGTTCTGCATAATTACCTAGAATATGTCCATGTATTTATAATTTTCTGTAACTGAACGGTTTAGGAAGTACAAAGAAATTGCCTTATGGTAATATGCCCGCCCTTATACGTATATAAATTGTATATTTATATAAAGTGTTGTATATTTATAGTGTATTTTATTTTATTTATTTGACACTTTACGTACATATAAAATAAATAAACAAATAAGGGCGGGCATATTGCCTTAAGGCAATTTCTTCCTACCTACCCAAACCGTTGTTTGAGGAATTTATAAATACATGGACATATTGAATCTTACAATTTTACACAAAAAATAAAAACAAAGATTAACAAAATAAAAATATATATAAAAAAAAAATTAACACTGCACTATGAAAAGAGGAGAGGGGTGGGAAGGAAAGAAGAAGAATAGAGGAACAATTTTAATTTTTAGTGTAGTGGTTGGCCTATCATTTTTGAAGTTCTGGTTTCGATTCTTCGAAGGATCGATGTGAAATATTCATTTATATCGATCAGGTATTTTCTCATATTGGAGAGGGTTCAGAAAAAAATCTGAGGTATTTCTACATGACAGAGTATGGTTGTTATTCGCGAATATATCCTGGTGCATTCTTCTTAGGCACGCGTGGGACCAACAATTTGCAACTTAGAAGGGATGGGTTCAAACTGAGCCATTTTTTCAGGCTGGTAAGAGGTTAGGAGAACTTGGCCATTCGGGGAGTATTAATTTTTACGATCCTTTCCACGAATATAACTGACGGCGTCAACACAGGCTCTTCCGGCTTCCAGAACCAAATTGTCTCTGGTTATGCCGAAAAGAAGAGCTGTCAGGCAGCTGAACATAATCACCTTGGAGATTTACATCTTTCGCATCAGTGAAACTATGTATATTTTAAAGCAGCGGTTTCTAACCCGGGAGGCGCGGACTATTCCCATGGGAGAGATCAAAAATAAAAAAAGACAAGAAAGTTTTCATATCATCGATATCATCATTCTCTTTCCACACCTAATGGTGCATAGGATACTGCATGGATACGCCAATTGCAGCGTATCTTAATTATTTTTGTTACATGAAGGTAAGCTGATCAGTCTTACGCTTTAGGTACCAGTCTAGGGACTATGAAATATTCTTGTCTAAAACACCCTTTTAAATAATATTTCATATCAACCATGTCCGGAATCGAATCCAAGACCTCTTGCGTGGTAAACAAATGCGCTGAGCATTACACCACGAGGCCCACAGATCAGTTCAGATCAGATTTATATCATTATATCGAGAAAATAAATTGAACTTCACATCTTAACGTAACAGTAAAAAATCAGGTTATGAACGGATTTTTTTTGTTTTAAAAAAAATAATTTAATCATAATTATCATCATTCTCTTTCCGCACCTAATAGTGCATAGGGCACTGCATAGATACACCAATTGCAGCGGATCTTAGTCATTTATGTTTTATGAAGGAAAGATGATCAGTCATACCCTTTAGATACCAGAGTCCAGTGACTATAAAATATTCTAGCTTAAAACACCCTTTAGAATCAATATTTCACATCAACGTTGTCGGGAATTAACCCGAGACCCCTTGCATGGTAGACAAACGCGCTGACCATTACATTGCGAGGCTTAAAAACATTTTTTTTAATACACACATTTAATACATATAAAAAAACATTTTTAAAACGTATCTGTATTAGAGGTGGTACAAAAAAATGAAAAAAAAACCACGCAAAAGGTCTTGTGTTCAATTCTCGACATGGCTGATATGAAATATTTATTTGAAAAGGTGTTTTTACACTGAAATATTTCAAAATCCCCTGGACCTTCATGTAAGAAAATGATCAAAATGCGCTCTGATTGATGTACCAATGTAGTGACCTATGCACCGTTTGGTTCGGAAAGGGAATGATGATGATGAACAAAAATTGTTATTTAATTTATTAAATGAAACTGCATTTGAAAATAATAGTTCAAAGGTGCATGGAAACAAATGTGGCCACCCTCCCGACTTCCATGAAATTGAAAAAATGTAAAACTGTTTCTTAAATAACAGTTGAATTGTGATTTTGGATAACTGTTCTAGCAGTTACTTTTACGAAATTTTATGTCAACGCTGCTCTTAGCTCTTATTAAAAAAACGGTAAATGTCACTGCAACTTTTTAAATAACCGAAACGCTCATCTCTAGTCTATATTATTGTATCTAATAAAATAGCGAGGATGTTCACCGTTTTGTTTCTTTTAAGTGTTTCTTAACAGACTATTCAACTCAACCAACAAAATATTTTTTTCAATTTTTATATATCGTATTATCACCGCTATGATTTTTTTAAATTTTGTATTTCTGAAATAACTCTGCGTGTGACGTCAACGGTTCTCCTCCGCGTGTTCTCGATTAGTTTTTCCCTAATCGGAATTCGTCTATAACTCTCTTACCATTGATTGATTTATATGAACTACTGACGTTTTTCAAAATATTTATTTTCGTTTTTTCGTACATTTTCAGGAAACTTTGCGGTACAACTTAATGCTCCAATTTTTTACCGCGCGCTAGAAAACATTTATTGTATCTAATTTCCCGTAGGGCTGAAGTTCCTCACTAAACGGGTGAGAGTCGACGAAAAAAATCATTTTTAGGGAGACACGGAATGATAATAATACATTTTATTTGTCAATTGTGCTGTTGAAAGTTCTAATTGGAAAATGAAAGCATTATTCCGGCCAAATGCAATCAAATTTCACCTTACAATAATTAATTAATCAATTATTCATAACCATTAATTATATGTACAATTATTTAAGCCAATCAATTTGTTTTATTAGTTACCAAAATTAACGTACGCCATTTTGTGTGCTTATTACAAACTACGCTCCCACTATAATTGTTAAATTGTTAGCGCGTTTTACTAATAGAGATATATTGTATAATTTTCCGAGTTAACGATATATTAATTTTGTTGCAAAATTTTCCCAGCAATTTGTGAAAGTTCAAATTTGTATAAAGGTAAGCATACTCGTAAATTCAAGCGTATTTTATATTAATATTAATGACGGATTCGAACTATTTCTGAAAAGACACCGTTAAAATGGCGATTATTCATCACGTCCCTATACGCACCCTGTGGTGCAAAGGGCATTTTAATTTTTATAAATATATGAATCCATATTATGTACTCATATGTTTATAATTTTATATACAAACAAACAAACAAACCATCACACCGTTTCCCCGTAGGGGTAGGCAGAGAGGATATAACGCCACATAACTCCGTATTGGCATACAGACCTCGCTTCCTCTACATTCATACATGTTCTCTTGCAAGCACGCCGATTATTCCTACTTTTGACATGTCCATCTTCAAGTATTTGATGTACTTGATCGTGCCATGTCTTTCTCGGTTTTCCTCGTTTTCTGCATCGATTCTTTTAGCCGTTCTTTCGCTGTCCATGTCCAAACCAACGCAGCCCCCTTTCTTGATTCTGTCGATAATGCATGTCTCAGCCTTACACACTTCACGGATCTCGACATTTGTGCACCTATCATACATCGTTTTACCACACATTTGCCTGAGGGATCGCATTTTGACAGCATTAAACCTTTTTCAATCATCGTTTTTTTAAATTCCATACTTCGCTCCCATACATTAGATTTGGCACTAGAACTCCTTTGTGAACTGCTTGTTTAGCCTCCGGCGATAAACATTTGTTTGCCAAAGTAGCAAAAGGCATTTGATAGAGTTGACCGACAGAATTTGTGGAAGGTTTAATCAAAGTATGGAGTGAATGGTAACCTGAGAAGGGCTATTTCGTCACTGTATATGGACAGCTCAGCATTTGTGAAGGTAAATGGGTCATTCGCATTATGGTTTGATATTCCTAAAGGAGTCAAACAGGGATGTGTAATGTCACCATGGTTGTTCAACATATACACCGATAACTGTATGAAAGAACTGAAGAATTTAAGAATGGGAGCAAAAATGAGTGGTTTAACTGTTAACTGTCTTCTGTATGTGGATGATGCCGCTTCTTCTTGCTAGCAGCAAAGAAGACCTGCAATTCTTGGTAACAAAAGTCTACGATGTATGCAAGAAAAGCGATTAGCTTATAAATGTTGATAAATCGAAAGTGATGGTTTTTGAAAGGGATGAAAATATAACTTAATGTGAGATCAGTGTGAACGGAGATATTCTGAATCAGGTAGAAGAATTTGTGTACCTGGGAAGTATATTTACTAGGAATGAAAAGACCGAGAAAGATACTGAAAGTAGGGTGAGTGCCGGGAAAAGGGTGAACGGTGCGCTGCACTGAAATCTATAATTTTATATAATTATAGATTTTGTGATTTTTAGACTATAGTTAGTTGTTCTAAGATCTTTCGTGTTTATTTAATTTCTTTAAAGTCATTAAGTTAAAGTACCCAAAGCCTACATTAAGAGGCAATCAATGGTAATGCATTGAAGATGTTAGGATTTGTTCTGCGTACTGCCAGGGTTTTCAAAAATACCCGCGTATTGTGAACTCTTTACAACTTCTTGGTGCGAAGTAGACTCGAGAGTGGCTCGATTAGTTGGGGGCTACATGAACTCTCTTATGATAGAAAAAATCCAAAAGAAGTTTCTGAGATATCTCTACATGAGAGAAAGCGGGTATTATCCTTGGCTCTACCCGAGCGAGTTTCTTAAAGGGATGCGTGGCTCTAACAGTTAAGATACTAGAAGGAATGTGTATTTGACTGCACATTTTTATCGGTTGTTGTATGGTCCAATTCCATTCATGACTTCAGTCAAAAACTTGGGTATTATAATTCATAAGCATTTACGGTGGCACGATCAGGTTAACGAACTTAGTCGTAAACTTTATAGCAGTTTGCACTCACTTAAAAGATTACAGAATTTCTTGCCAATTAATGTTAAGCAAACATTAGTCCAGAGCTTACTTCTTCCACTCCTTGACTATGCGGATGTATGTTATCCAGATGTCACTCTGAATCACTTGATAAGTTAGAACAATTGCAGAATATTTGTATTCGTTATATCTTTGATCTTAGCAAATTTGACCACATAACCGAGTATCGCACGCAACTACACTGGCTCAGTATCAGGCATAGAAGAAACATTCACATTCTATCACTTCTTCACAATATTTAAAATAATCCCACTTCACCTGTTTATCTGAGAGGAATCGTCCAACCTCTTTTACAACACGGACTATCTCTTAGTTCTAGTAACGAGAGAACCCTTTTAATACCCTGTCATCGCTTTAACTTTCTTGCCTCCTCTTTCACAGTAGCAGCCGTTCGATTGTGGAATAATCTACCCACTAAAGTTAGAGACGCCGTTTCTTTATTTACCTTTAAGTCAAGATTAAAATGTCACTATCTAAATATTTAAATTGTTCCTTTATCCTTCTTCTTTCCTTTCCACCCCCTCTCCTCTCATAGTATAGTGTTATTTTTTTGAAAAATATATTTTTATTTTGTTTTCTTGTTTTTAATTTTTGTATAAAATTGTAGGATTCAATATGTCCATGTATTTATAATTTTCTCAAACTGAACGGTTTGGGTAGGTAGGAAAAAATTGCCTTAAGGCAATATGCCTGCCCTAATCTGTATATAAAGTGTCAAATAAATAAATATGGTCGATAATCCTGAGATTATGAGGAGCATTGGTTTGTGTGTTCCTAAAAATTACCTAAGACAGCGTCAGCATAGATTGTTTTATATTCCGATATACAGAACTGACCTGCCGATGGTTATGCCTGTTGGAAGGGCTTTCGCTATGCTGAACAACATCGCTCTATAGCTCAATCACAAATAACTATCGACGTGCTTAAAAACATGCTAAGCACTTGAGCGATCACAATGAACAATAATGAACATGCTTAAATTATCGCAGTCCTAAGTTAACGCGTGTGTAATCTCTAAGTCAACGCTCGTGTCGGTTTGTTTTTTGTTTTCCTAGTAAATAAATACAGTTCACTGGCGAAAAATCGGCGTTTACATAAAAAAATAATACAATATATTGCATTTGCAAAATAGTAAGGAGTATCTAATACAAAAAAGTGAAAATTGAATTACAATTACATTTGGCTTGCCAACCGCCGGCTAAATGCAATAAATAGCATGATAAATAATAGATAATAAAAAAAAAACCGTTTTGGAATTATTTTTATATTTACACCGGTGAAATTTAAATATGTGATTTCGCAGCAGAATTATAAGATGCGAAGGGTAAATATTTTGACATTTAATATTAGGTGTTCACGGATGTTGCATTGTGATCGTGAATACGATAAACAACAACGGTGTGAAGTTGTTATCACATCGCTTATTGGCACGTCGATAGTTATTTGTAATTGAGCTTCTTTTAAAATGAATACACACAATGTAATTCGATATTCTATTTGATATAAAATCGATATTGTCGATCGATAGTGAAGTTTTTCGGCGGTACGTCTCTATTGCGGTGACGACAACAATAAAAGGCGGGATTTGTTTCATTTACAGAACTTCATGACTGCTTAAACGTCAAAAGCCTCTTCTTAAATTGCCTGTGAAATAATTCAACATTATTGTTGTCTGACCGTCCTGCCAGCGAGTCACATTGTGTAAAGTGTCACTCTGATAAGTTTTTATCAAATGCCTGCATCTGAATGCTTCTGACGAAGTGAAACTAGTGTTCCATAAACAGCCTAAAACAAACATACATCTCATCAACATCTACACGATACCGGTATCTATGCTATTTTAAATTGTGAAGTGCTTCGAAAGTATTCACCTATATCCAGGATACATAGGTATGGAAAAAAGTTTGAATAAATATTTGATATTCTCAATACAAACTGTGATAATGCATAAAAATGTAATTTCGCTTGTTATTTTTTAGAAAAGTGATGAATTTATAAAAAAAAAAATATTAAATTTAACTTTGTCTTCTTGGATACGTATTTTTGTTTATTTCTTCATATGCGAGTAAAAAAAGTAAAAAATACATAAATTAAACATTGGCGGATTTTTTGCCAAATGAACTTCTTCTAACCAACTGATAAAATAAAGGTGTTATTTAGATTATTAAAATATTACAACAGAGATGAAGAACATTTAAGAGAAGGTAATATAGAAGTCCAGGCATCTACAGGGCTTATGACCTGTCAATGGCTGGTTTAAGTGGCCACTTTACACACTGTGTAACATTCACCTTTCTGTCTATATTTGAACATCTATATTCCTTCAATTCTTTCATCTGTTGATGTTTGTGAAGTTAAAGAGCTGAAACCTTTATTTATGCGGGTGAGATTAATCAAATTGAATTATTTCACCTACATACTAGGCAACGCCTGAAAATATTATTTTTTCAATTTCTATACTTCTTCATGGACCAGGTAATTTATTTATTAGGTAATTTAGTAGGTTCTTATATATTGCTTCGATTGTTTCATACATAACATACATTAATAATTATTATATTAGAAAAACTTTACCCATTATATCATATTTTTTATTGCGTATTTTAATCAATTGTCCCGTAAAGTCAACACGAAAAGTTTATTTTTTTTATTATTCATTGCCCTAAAAAAATTATGTTAAAAACTCGTTTGTTTATCGTAGCTGCTCAAAATTTAATTTATTTTGTCCCCGTTTAGATATTTTTAATACAACATTTTGTGACTTCAAAAAAAAACTTGTTGCAACACTGTAAAATGAAACATTTGTCAGTGTTTAATAAGTTTATGTTAATTTAAATATGTTTATTTTATTATGATATCAAAATTTTGAATTGGTCAACTTTATTATGAAAATCCCTCTCCTCCACTCCTCCACTCTATTTCCTCATCCCTTAACTTTCTTACGAGCTCTTTTTTTTTCTCATGTCTTAAATAATATATTATTTTTCTCTTTACTGTGTGTTTTGTAAAAAACTTTAACTGGATGTATGTACTATTTTTTTACATTTTGTATCCTTATAAAACAACTGTTGTTTTTACTTAATACATATATAAATTTTAAAAAAATATTTTTTTTATTAAAAACTAAAACTCTCGTGAATACGAAAACCCTTTTTTCCATCAGTTATAATTTTGAAAAAATTCGCTGTAGTTGACAAAAACGTTTGTTTTATTGAGGATGTTATATTTATTATTTCTTTTTATTTATAAATCCAATACACACAATCTACGTACTCGCGTAAACACAAAAGCATAACAAAAGTGAAATTTTTGTTTTTTTAAATCACATTTTTAAAGTAATAAAGGTCTTTGAAATACTACCTAGCAAACTTTTTATTTTTTTGCTAATTATTAGTACTATATAAAATATTTGTGAATTTGTAATTTTGGATTCCCGCAAAAACGGTCAATCCATTGGCCACGCCCCTAGTACGTCACGATTCGTATTTATTAGTCGTATTAAATTTTTAAGAACATTATCACAAATCTTGACGTCACAACAACAAAGGCCAGACACGTCACGTTTTTCTTGCAACATATTTTTATTAAATTTATTTTTTACATTTGCGTATGAAAATATGTCGTCACATTTTCCATACTGATTTTAAAAATATAATTAATTATTCTTAATCCATTTCATATATTTTATAGGTTTTCGTAGTCTGTGATATTTCCCTATTTCAAAAGTAAAAATATATTATATTATTTTCACTTTTACTCAGAAGAAAAACATACCAACGAGAATAACTTATTTAACTTTAATACTAAACTAAACTTCTTGACCCTTTGAAATTTCCGGAGTTACGAACTTTAAAATCAAACGAATTACTTTAAAACCTTTAAAAAGTATTTTTGATTCGATAAACAATTTTTCAACTAAATACCATAAAGCATTTTTCTCTGTAGAAAGCGTAGCCAGTGTAATTTCTGAAATAGTCAAGTGATTTGACTGACACGCTGTGAATAATTTAATTTTTTGGTACACCCAGACCCGCATAGATACGAGTATCATTAAAATAACCGAATCTAGACACTACAAAAGCATTTATTATTGCACAAATAATAAATGCTTTTGTTTTATTTGTTTATTATATTGAGGAAGGCCGAAAAATACATGACGAGACCAAGTTCAGCAAATATTTGAAGATATACAAGTCGAAAGTAGTAATAATTGTCAAGCGTGCCCGAATGTATGAATGTAGAAGAAGCGAGGTCTGTATGCAAAGAAATATTGAAATAGCGTTTCATCCTCTCTGTCTACCCCTACGGGGAAAGGTATGATATTTAGTTCGGTTTTTTTTTAAATATAAAATAAATATTTCCGTTATTAGAATTTACCCAAATATTTAATTTTGATAGCTATTTTCAACGAGCTGTAAATAACTGAATAAATAAAGAAAATGTTTGCTGTTAGTTTTTGTTGGTTAAAGATAACTTTCCTAACATTCCATTGTAATCGGGCCTTAGGATTATATATGGTTCTATTTCACACACAGTACTATATTCTTGTTCGCCTCGTGGAGCAATGGTCTTTTTTTTTGAATGGGGATATTTGCGTTCTGACGATTTGATCAAATAATTGTTTATGGGGTCATTTTCAACGAGTTGTAAATAACTCATTATCAGAAAACGTGAAACGATTTAGGGTAGAGTGGGATTTGAACCTTGAATTTCCGATCTGTGAGTCCACAACACTAGCCACGGAACCACAACCTGGTTCAATACGATACCAATACAGTGGTATATGCACCATTAGGTTTGAAATCGTAAATCATTCATCATCAGATGACTCTATTCTTAACGGCCAAACAGCACTAGAGTGACGCTGAACTACACTGCATGGCGCGTTGCAGCAACAAAAAATATATTTCCAAAGAAAATTTCAACGCGCCGCGTCGCTGACCTGCAGCGACGCTCTAGTGCGGTTTGACCTTTATTCGCTCAAACATGGAAATGTGAGGGTCAAAATCCAGTGATTGATGACACACACACGTGCCAAACGATTTTACTTGTAAAATAGAGCATCGACCTAAGAAGCAAGTTAGCATCGTATATTGAATATAATACATCGTATTCTGCAGGGGCAACAGAATTGCACACACGACATCAATCCATAAAAGAGCAACGTCCAGGATCATATTCAGTCCAGGAATATATGTTTGTTATTTATATATAAATATATATAAAAACATGTAAAAGCCTACAGGGCGTTTAAATTAACAAATAAATACATTGAACGCCAACCTCGTTTCTTCTGTCAATCTCCAACTGAGGTAGGAGCTCCAATCAGATCCCAGCAACCAACAAAATTCTACGGAAATTCTAGAATGAGTATGTTAAGTAACAAAAAATAAATTGTTTAACATTTATAATGGAATAAAAACGAGGAATTGAAAGGGAAGAAAAGTCAAAAATAAACTTTAAAATGGAGTTCGTACATCGCTAGAAACTTTCATCGAAATTTTCTTACAAAAAATCAAAAACCTTTTCTTAAGTTTATTCATCTCAATATCAAGCGCATACATTTTATTAAAGAAGCTCTTTAGTCCGAAGCTCAACTTTGATGGAGAAAAATGTTTCCCTACAAATAAAAATAAAATTTGACGCTGTTCAAACAAAATGTCTCGGAGAAAAGTGACGGAAAAATAACTAAACAATTGAGCGTTGTTTATTAAAATCTTGGTAATTAACTCGTTTCCTATTAAGAGCAAACGCAGTGGCAGAGAAACTTGATAAATAGGGAATATGATTTTTCTGTCATTCGCAGATACCTTTCCGATGTTGTGCGAAAAAGACAACTGCACGTCGAACTTATTATGCCTAACTAAAACCGACAAAATCGAGGTTTCGTAGTCCCATTTTTTGCACCCCTTTTTATTAAGTTTTTTTTTAAAAATAGTGTCAGAACCTTAGAGTATATACATCTAGTCAGAACAAAATTCGGTATTTTTCCCAGTTTTCAAAATTATTCATCTTTTTTTTTTTTTTTTCAAAAATAAATATTAGCGTTCTTAAAATCTACCCAAATATTCAAATTTTGGCAACCATTTTTAACGATTTGTGAATAACTCACTATTAGAAAATGGAAATCAAGTTGGGGTAGAGTGGGGTTCGAACCTCGGACCTCTGATCCGTGAGTCTGCAACGCTAGCCACGGAACCACAACCCGATCATATTTGTATTCCGTACGTCCGAAGACAGCAGTTTAAACTGGGCGCCTTTTATGCGTTTTTTATGGTTCTACCTGCTGTAAGAAACAATTTATCAAAAAAAAAAAAAACAATGGAGACACGTCGATGTTAAATTTCTATAGAGTGTAAAAAAATTCATTAAAAAATCATTGCTCTATTGCCAATATCAAGGGGTAAAATATAGGAACGGCCGTCTGCCGGAGTCAGGCGGTCGTCCGCGAAAAATGACGGGAACTTTCAAAAATTACATCTTGACACTGAAGTTTGTTCTTTTTTAAAATTTCCCGCCATACAGTAAATTTTATAAAAGTTAATAGTTTTACGTCAGCTTCAAAAACACATTTAAAGTTAACAATTTTAAAAAATAAATTAGAAAGCTTTGGGTCCACAAAAACAGAAAAATCGGCAAGGAGTTTACGAGGCAGAAAAGTTTGGGGACCTCTGATATAAACTATCCTTAACTACTAGGATACTCTTGAAAGGCAATTAAACTATGAATTCTTCACAGGACTTTTTCAGTTTTAACAATTTGACAATAACACGGCGTTTACAATATTCCGGAACGTGCCGTTGGTGAAGTAAAAAAAATCGCTCTCTTGCACCTTTTTTGTTTTAGCTCAACAATGTTTTGAGTATGTCCTAATGCTTGCGGACTGGCTGGATTTTCTCTCTAGGGAGTTGTTCACATTTAAATTTGTTGCTACAGAGACAAAAATATTTTTGAGAAGGGAATATGGGAGTCTAGGCATTTACAGGGCTTATGACCTGTCATTGGCTAGTTTAAGTAGTCACTTTACACACACACAGTGTAACATTCACCATTCTGCCTATGTTTCTTCAACTCTTCCATCTGATGACTTTTGTGAAGTAAGAGAGCTGAAACCTTTAACGTGCGGGTAAGATTCATCCGGCTGAACCAGTTCACCTACTAGTCAACGCTTGAAAACAATTTTCCAATTTTTATACGATGTTCAAACATAGGCAGAATGTTGAATGTTACACAGTGTTTAAAGTGGACACTCAAACCAGCCAATGCTATGTCTTACGCCCTGTAAATGCCTAGACTCCCATATTCCCTTCGTAAAAATGTTTTCCCTCTCTGTTACAAAATAAATCAATTATGTTTTAGCGTTTAGGATGGTTTAGTATTAAAGATGATATAACATTCACCATCTTCTGCCTATGTTTGAAAATCCATAGTTTATTCAAATTCAACATTCCAAGATATGGTTAAGAAGATTATTTTTAGTAAGACAGAGTTTTCATTTATTTAATGGATGAAAATGTAAGTAGATACATATTCCATTTTTTTGTAAATCTGTTCAAGGAACGTATTTTGGTATAAAGCTTTGAATTGACAACCAATGTGGCTAAGTGGGTAGGACCCTTGTTAGTGAAATTCCACCTTTAAGACATTTTACACGGTTATAAAAGTACTATATTGGTTTCCGTGCGAATGGTTCTGGCGTTTCAAAAATACATTTCTTCAAATTATCACCGTAAAAACTACAATACAATTCGTAGTGGATGTAAAAAAAAACTATTTCTTCCTAGCTCAGTCAGGTATTTGAATAATAAATTAAAGCAACAATGAAAAGAAAGGACTTTATATATATATTTTTTTTAAACGGGTTTTGAGACGGATTGTTATTTCGTGGTAGTCCCGCAGAAGTTTGAGGTTCGAGTGAACTTGATTCCTATTTCTAACACGGTTATTAAATTACCCAAATAAAATCTCGCAAAAATTTTAATCTAATAATTTATTTTTTTGTAATTAACAGAATGGAGAACATTTATAGAGTCTAGGCGTTTACACGGCTTACAACCTGTTATCGACAAAATCAAGAAAGGAGTTCTGAGTTGTTATGGACATGTTGAGCGAATGGACATGTTGAGAAAATGAGGAAGAACCGATAAATATATGGTATGATCAAATCCAACAATCACTTTACAATTGACACATCAAAAGTCAGAATAATCGGCGAGCGTGCACGAGAAGATGTATTTATGTAAGGGAAGCGGTAGGCAGAAAAACGCCATATTATAGTGGTAGGCAGAAAAACGCCATATTAAAGATGTAAGCAGGAATAATGAGAAATAAATGATTACTTAAAATAAAAATATTGTATTTCATTTACCAAAGTAACCCATAATGAAGAGGTCAGTAATTAAGAATCTTAAATTAAAAGTAGCATAAATATGCGTATTTTTATGTATTTTGCTAAAACGAAATATTTACCTCCTTAAAATAAGTTATATATAAAATAAGAATACCTCCTTAACCCTTTAAGCCCGGATAATCTTTTAAATATACAAATTGATTTATTTTTTACTCTAGTTCCTATGGAAAATAAACAGTTTTTTTCTCTCTTGTCTCTTTCAAAAAATAACTAAATTTGTCAAATGGGATTCTATGATAAAGCCCTTTAATTGTTTGTGCCCAATTTGTCATGTTATACTTATTTTTAAACTAAATTTGGAACAGTATTATGTCTCTCCTGAAAAATCGCAATATTTTTTAATGGGGTTCTATCGGAAACCCCTTCAATTGTTTGTGTACAATTTATCATGTTATGAACAGAATATTTTTTAACTCAATTTGAGACCGTTTTTTGTCTCACCAAATCACTAAATCTGACGAATGGGATTCTAACAAGAAGCTTTTACATTATTTGTGCGCAATTTATCATGTTTTGTTTATTTATATACTCAATTTCAGACAATTTTTTATCTCTCCTGAAAAATCACTCAATTTGACAAAGGAGATTCTATCATAAAACCCTTTAATTTTTTGTGCCTAATTAATCATTTTATATATATTTTTTTAAACTCAATTTGGAACAGTATTTTTCCTCTTCTGAAAAATCGCATTTTGAAAAAAAATGGTATTCTATCGAAAACCCCTTCAATTGTTTGTGTACAATTTATCATGTTATGTACAGTATATTTTTTAACTCAATTTAAGACAGTTTTTTGACTCACAAAAAAATCAGTAAATCTAACAAGTGAAATTCCAATAAAAAGCCCTTAAATTATTTGTGCGCAATTTATCGTGTTTTGTTTATATTTTACTCGATTTTAGACAATTTTTTATTTCTTCTGAAAAGTCACTCAATTTGACAAATGGGATTCTATCATACAGCCATTTAATTGTTTGTGCCCAATTTATCATGTTTTACATATTTTTAAACTCAATTTGGAACAGTTTTTTGTCTGTAGTGAAAAATCATTAAATTTGACAAATGGAATTCCATCAAAATTCAGAAGCTGCTTGTTCATTTTTCGAATACTGGAACCTCTAGAAATATTATTATTTTTTATTGTGTACGTCGGTAATCAGCATTATATCACAACGGCTGGCTGGTTCGTTTGTTGTGGAGCAAATTCCTGTCATTCTAATAAATGATACGTTAGTGAAATTTATGTAAAATTATATTCATTTGATTGAATAAATATACACAAATTGAAAGATAATAAAACATTTTAATTAATTTTGTAGGTGGTTAGTTTAAGATGAATTGTTTAAAAAAAATCAAAGTTCACCCCTTACCGTATAGTTTGGTTTTTGGATTTAGAAAAAAACAAATGTTATGAGAGTGACTTGGAATGATATAGAAAAAATAATTTGAGAAATATTTTTTTCATTAAAAATAAAAAGTGAAGATAAATTTATCGGGCCATATATAGACTTACATGCATAAATAAACTCAAAGTACAACTTAGCCATATTTAGCACTTATAACACGCTTACGCGATAGTTTTTTTGAAAATATAAAAAAAAATACAAATTCCTTCTTAAACTTCAAGCCAGATATGGCTTTATATACACTTAGGGGTTAAATAATCTTTTAAGCATAAAAATTAAAATATCAAAAGTTTTTCAATAATTCCTTTGGTGTGTGCATACTAAAAAATGATTTTTATCAACCCAGGAATCAATTTAGGTCTGAAGTGTTAAAAAAAAATAATATAACGATCCTTTCAAGCATCTTTCCGTTAGAAAGAGTCTTATTTGTCGTATAATCTTAGACGATTTTATTACGAGCGAGCACCAGCAATACAATTTCAGAAATATTTTTTTTGTAAACGTCTTAAGTTCAAATACACTTACGTTTGCCGTTAAAAAATATTTCCTTTTACAGTTCTGTCATTTACTGTCACATAAAACAATTACTCGTTCGTACCCATTATTAGGATGTAATGTCATTGTCACGTACAGAAACCGGATGACAACAAAGAGAAATGAAACTTAATGGTTGAGAGGTGGTTACAAACAATGATAATTATACTGATTATCAATACAATTGTGTTATATTTCTGTTCACAGGTAACGAACGAATTTATCAATCAAACTCTGGTTGCTGTCTACCTGTAATCTTCAAATCAGAAAATCTATCGGTAAGTACAATAATTTATATTTATTTAAATTTTCGATTCTGATGAAAATCAATTATAACGACCTTAAAGGTTTTATATTTGTGGTGATAATTTTTTTGATTCCATGAGAGTTTTTTATTTTATTTACACACAGCTCGAGGCTATATATACACACATATATTTTAACGAAATTGAAGTAACCAGACATTAATAAGTTTTTCTGGATCAAAAGAAATGATATTTTACGAGTACTAGAGAAAATTTAAGAAAACAATCACGTTTTTTTCATTTTTAATGAACGCTGGGTCTCATATTGATAATAAATTTACAAAGTTTATAAAACATGTGTTTTTACCTTATAACATATGTCAATTAAGTTGAACAAGTTTTATTGTTTTCAATTTTAATGATTAGTTGATTAATTTTAAACGAGCAGCTTAAAGCTGATATTCTTAAATCTATTTTTTTTAAACTTTCTTGAAATTACGTTTTGAAGGACGACAGGAATTTGTTACAAAACAAACTAGCTAAAAAAACTAGCTGTCAAATTAAAAAACGAAATTTTCTATTTAATACCGACAACCAAAATAAGCAGAAAAAATAGTGAGGAACTTAGGGATACCTGTAATTAAACAAAAAACTCGCCGTTTTTTAATTTCAATTGGGTACGTGAGTAAATATATTAGAATTATTATACACCTGGGCTAAAAGGGTTAGACTAATAAGTGTTAATACTGTTTTAAGTTAATAATAAAGGTGAGTTAAAAAAAATATAACTACATAGAATTTGAAAGATTTATAAAAACGACGTCACTCCAAAAACATGCCCTTAAAAAAATAAAGAAAATAAACTTAAGATAAAAACAATTATTTTCAAAGGTATTATGATAAAAAAAATTATTTATCTAGAATATAATTACTTTTTTACAACGCGCTGATTGGAAGGTAATTTATTTCGTCTCATTGTGTTAAAACTTGTTTATGAATTGAGTTAAAAAATGATAATAAATAATAAAACAACCTTAACCACCTTTTTTATTCTACCGACCGGTTTCAAAGTTATACTTGCTTCTTTATCAAGGTATACTTTACTAATGAATTCTATTATATTTTATTTTTACAGCGATTACTAAATATTACATTGACACATATGAAGCTAATGAGGCGAGTCCTTTTGTCACGTTTTCTTATTATGAATCGCTTTTTTAATTTCTTATATTTCCAAGTTGTCTAATTTTAATATTTTATTTTCAACATGAAGAACTTTTTATCCAGTGTATTTATTAAAATTATGATTATTTTCGATCAGGTGGTTTGCGAATTTAGTAAACTTACTATTTTTAAGGCACCTTGAGTGTTCTTTTACTCTAATATTAAAGTTTATTTTAGTTTTTCTTTTAGCTTGAGAACAACATAACAAAAAGACTTCACATATTAGCTCCATGTGTATCGATGTAATATTTAGTAATCACTGTAAAAATAAAAAAAGGATAAAATTAGTTAGTTAAGTATGACTTGATAAAGAAGTTTGTGTAGTATTTTTAATTGAATCGGCATTCACTTCGTAACACTTCATTATAAATTATTATGAAAATAAAACTTTGTTATCAGTGTTACACAATTTTATTCTTTTACAAGAACACAACTATAGTTTCGGGAGAGCACTCCTCCCATCGACGGGTGATATAAAACTAATATAATAAACACAGAATATTGTTCACAATGTCATCGAATCTAAACAAAAAATAAACAGATTAATCAGTGAAACTTAGAGCAGGAGGTTTTTATTCTTATCTAAGATGTTGGCATATGAATGGATGGTTATCTTAAGTACAGATATGAAAACATGGACAAAACATTAAGTCGAGTAAGTGCAACATAAATTGGCCAGTTTCCACTCAATGCTTAACTGATTGATCAATATCCCACTGAGTCCCTCCAACTTCCAAACTGAACTAAACATTATTAAACTTATTGCCCATAACAATCAGTATGACCCCAATATAATTGATAAAATGCTAAAACGCAAACAAAATAACAAATTGAGTCAAACGTTTCTATATTCTAGCGGTGGTGATATATCCAACAACCCACAAACCTGGCGTAGAATTATATACATTGGACCTCTGTCTAGAAAAATAAGTAATCACTTTCCCACAGCTATAAAACCCGCTTTTTACACTAATAATAATATTGCCAAATCACTATTTAATTCTAAGTCAAAAACAGAGCTGCTAAACAAGAGTGGCATTTACCAGATATCATGCGAATGCAAAAAAGTCTATATTGGACAAACAGCGCGAAATCTTAAAACTAGGCTAAACGAACACCGCCGTTGCCTGACCAATAATAATTTCTCGGAATTCGCGAATCATATAATAGACAGTAACCACTCATTTCATAATCACACCTTAAAACTCCTGCACCAAGTAAATAACAAAGGCAGTAATATGAATAATTTAGAAATTATAGAAATTCACAAAAATTTAAATTCTGAAAACAATCTAATTAATAATCACACATTTAACCACACCTCGCCTTTATTGACTATGTTCCCTTTGCGACCACCCTCACCGCACTCACCCTCTTAGACCCGCGTCTGTTAACACTCTCTTAGCCGAGCGATGTCTTCCCACACATTAAATCTTAGACTTACTTATTGCAACTTCCACTTATGTGCTAAATTTTAAGAAATAAATTCGACTTAATGTTTTGTCCATGTTTTCATATCTGTACTTAAGATAACCATCCATTCATATGCCAACACCTTAGATAAGAATAAAAACCCCCTGCTCTAAGTTTCACTGATTAATTTGTTTATTTTTTGTTTAGATTCGATGACATTGTGAACAATATTCTGTGTTTATTATATTAGTTTTATATCACCCGTCGATGGGAGGAGTGCTCCCCCGAAACTATAGTTGTGTTCTTGTAAAAGAATAAAATTGTGTAACACTGATTACAAAGTTTTATTTTCATAATAATTTAAGTTTGTGTAGCTTTGAAACCAGTCAGTGTTTCAAATATAAGTTTTAGAAAATAAATAAATCTTTATAAATTAATCGATTAGCATAATATATAACAAGTAAATATTAAAAATAATTTTAATTAGTCTTAAATTAGTTAAATGTTATTGTTAAAATGTATGTAAGCCAACCAAAATATTTTCACTAAAGTTTGTTCATAGTTTCTTCAATTTACCTACACGTAACCTTGTTGCTTGTTACGAAATTATTGTTATGGGGGTTGCCATAGTTATGGGGTAATTTTAGCATCGCTTAACCCATCGTTTGCCAGGGGTTTGTTCAAAATATTCAGAAAACCCTGAAAAATGTATTTTAATAAATATTTTCGATCTCTTGAAAAGGCTCTCTGTTTTAAACGGGTTGTATCTTGTATATTCCTAACATGAATTCAAAACAAATGAGAACCATGTGAGAATCACTTAAAAGGTGATGTATTTTAAATATCCCCACACGTTTGGCGCATGGACGGTTGGGATTCTAGTTCCTTGTTTCCAATTATAATTTAATTTAATAATGTAAAGCAGATACAAGCTAGATTACAGCATGTCTTGCTACTACATAGCACATGGCCAGTATTAAACCTAGCCCCCATAAACATGATTTAAAAATTGAATTTTTGAAATAAAAGCTGGATACATTTTGCAGCTGGACACATTCTGCAGCTGCAAAGCGCATAAACGGTTGGAATTCTAAACCTATTCATAAATTTAAAGTTTGAAATAGTAGTATAAGATAAGTTATTTTTTGTTTTGTACGGCATTTTGTGAAAATGACCTTAATTATACCGATATGGTATTTAATTAATTTGTTAATACCATTTTTTTAAATACAATTAGCTTTTTAATTCATTTACTTTTCTTATATCCATATTTTTTTCTTTTTTGCTATGTAAAGTTTCATTTTTTATTTTGCATAGCAGTATGCTTTTTATTATTTCTATATGTGTACAAAAAAGCGTTGTTTATTTTTGAAATTATTACTAACTATGTTTGTTTATTGAGTTTTTCTACTGACATTTCTTGGTGGAGCTGAATTTTAATTATAATAATAAAAATACTTTTATAGTTTTATTCCACTTTTATTTATATTTTTTTTTACCACTGACCGGGTTACGTCGGGACCGACATCGACCAGTCTGACGATGTCGGTCACGACGAAACCCGGTCACTGGTAAAAAAATAAAATAAATAAAAGTGGAATAAAACTATAAAAGTATTTTTATTATTATAACTATGTTTGTACTTACCTGTATATTTTTTGTAAATGCCCCTTGGGCGTATTGTAAAATTAAATAAATAAATGAATACAATCAATTTAGTATAAGCTTTCCGCAAACCAAGTTTTGTAAAATTTCCATTGAAAATAAACGTAAAATAGGCATTTTTCAGTAAAAATTGACAGAAGCGCCATCTTCGAATAATCAGTTTCATATTTTCGTTTACAATCACTTTGAATATAATTTTGTGCCAACTTTTGATTTTTACAAACAATTTTTGAATCAGAAGAAAATTCTAATACAATGGAAACAATAGAATAATGTGTATTTTGGGAAGTTTTCTAATTTTCAAAAGATACATGCACATACAACCCCAAATCGTTTGTTTACGTGAGCCGGGTAGTATTTATTTTAGTTAAGCAACTTTAAAACCAGCGCAGCGCAATGATTTGTAAAGTATACGTTTTGTAATGAATATTAAAATAATAAAAAAACGATTGACATACGAATTAAAATCAAAGTTAGAATATACTCGTACAAGACAACCCATCATGAAATATTCTATGGAAATTCGAGAGCGAAGAACCAGCAAAGAACATCAGAAATGAGAGTCGTCAGATCGATTACTTTATCGAAAGCTTTAGAAAAGTGTGTATAAAGCACATCGGCCTGAAGATTGTCTCCAAGAGCACAAGTGATAGCAGTAGTATAAAAAAGCAGATTGGTTGTAGTGGATTTGGCAGCTCGAAATCCATGTTATTGATCAATCAATACATTTTTAAAAACATGCGTTATTCAATAAATAAATAAATTGTTCTTTGTTTGTAGACAAATAAGAAAATAAAAACTTTTTCTTTTCCACTTTTAAAACGCTTAGTAATAATAATAATAATAACATCATAAAAAATATAAGGGAATATAATATGGTGTGATTCAATAAAATGCTACGAACGCCCAGTTGCATTCCACCGGCAACACTACTGACTATTTCAACTCGTTCGCCACTTTTTATCACAGAAACCTTACTAAAACTGGAACTGGCTATATTGAAAAGACTAATATAACTAAATACTTGGGATTATTTATTTACTCAAAACTTTCATGCAGCTACCAATTTGAGCATGTAAAATCAAAAATTGCCCCCGTAACTGGCGTATTGCATAGACTTCGAGGCTTGCTTCCTCATTCCGTTTTGTTTGCCGTCTACTATGCTTTGATTCATTCCCACCTATCTTATTTATCATGTATATGGGGTTTAGCCAGCAAAAATCAGATCTCGGAAATACAAGTTCTTCAGAACAGAGCTCTTAGAAACATTCTTGGACTTAAATAAGATTCCCATGTCAAGGATATCTATATATATATATATATATATATATATATAGTTGGATAATTTATATAGCGCCATTTTTGTGAAAATCACCTCAAGGGCGCTGTACAATTAATAAATATCCCAGTACGTCTTGCAGCTACAGAGCGCATGGACGGTTGGGATTCTAATTCCTCGTTTTCAATTAAGATCAATAAAAAATTATAACAGATAGGAGCTAGATTACAGGACGTCTTGCAGCTACAGAGCGCAAAGACAGTTAGAAATTTAGCCCTCATTTGCACATTTTAAAAATTGACAAATAAATTTAGTGTATTAATGATACTAAAAAAAATAAAAATAATATGAATAATAAAAAGGAGTAAGATTACAACACATCTTGCAGCTACTAAGCGCATAGACGATTGGAATTCTAGACCCCATTTATAAAATTTAGGTATTTTTAAGTTGGTATATGAAAGCTAGAAAACCAATCATCGTGCAGCTACAAAGCGCATGGACGAGTGGAATTCTAGCAAAGTTAGAATGATATCAATAAATTTATAAAAAATAGAGCATAGTAGTAAGTTTGTCAAGTGTTCATGCCAAGAACTAAGCAATAAAAAACTAAATAAATAAAACACTGTATCAACTCCATGGTTAACAAAGGGAGATATATGTCCGAAGAGAATCTTTTGTAGACAGTAGGTAGATATCGTCACCATGTGGTCCACTAAGCTGCTGGAGAATTTCTGGAAACGCACGTGTGTAGACTGGGGGATTATGCCTATTGTTCCAACGACTTGGTGTCCATTTTGGTCCGTATTATTTCATTTTATGAGACGCAACATTCCTGTTCAATTCACATTTTTAAATGAATATTTTTTTGTATAAGTTAGTTATAGAAGTTTGATTTATCATTTTGTATGTAATTAGAAGGCAGATATTTGAAATTTTATGTTTTTATCAATAAATACTGACAAACAAAGATACCTCCTTTCAAGGTAATGCCACTGCATGACATAACCAATACTATTTTAAATGTCACAAACTCTTCTGCTCACTCAAATTTAAAATACACATCTGGTCATGATATTCACAATTACAATACGCGTTTTTCGGGGGATCTTCATTTGTCTAAGTTTCGCTCAACAAAGTTCGGCAGTAGGTCCTTGGAAAATATTGGCCATTCCGAATATTATAATAAACTGCCCGATGAGCCAAGACACGAAAAATTGAATAAAAAATTCAGAAGTGTCGCAATTAAAAAATATTTCTTAAATCTTTTTAATAGTGATAATTATAAATGTAATTTATATGGATGGTGTTTAAATTTATTTCAACAAAGAGGGAAAATTTTTTGAGAAGGGAATATGGAAGTCTAGGCATTTACAGGGCTTATGACCTGTCATTGGCTGGTTTAAGTGGCCACTTTACACACTGTGTAACATTCACCATTCTGCCCAAGTTTGAACATCCACATTTCCTCAACTCTTCCATCTGTTGACTTTTGTGAAGTAACTTAAACCAGCCAATGACAGGTCATAAGCCCTGTAAATGCCTAGACTTCCATATTCCCTTCTCAAAAATTTTTCCCTCTCTGTTGAAATAAATTTAAATATGAACAACTCCCTAGGGAGGAAATCCAGCCAGTCTGCAAGCATTTGGACATAATCAAACATTGTTATATGGATGGTGTTTTATATTTCTTATACAATAATGTTTTCTTTTTATTTCGGATGTATTAATTTGTATGATATTATGTATTGTCAAAAAAATGTTTTTTCTTATGTACGGTCCCAATTGAGTTTCTTTAATAGCTCCTGGGAGCATAATATGTACTTTTTGTATTATATGTTTTATTAATAAATAAAAAAAAAAATATATTTATAAATGAGAACTACTTAAAATTTTCATTAAGTTAAGAACGCGCACTAAATTATTGGGTGATTCATTGGTTGGATTCGATTATATGATGTCAAGATTACAAGTACAGAAATTAAGTATTCCGTCTCCGCAAGTTGATAGCCTCTATAATCACGGCTCAGAGAAGGCAACGGGAAACCACTCTGGGGTGCTATTCTGAACCACTCTTGCGGCACAAGTGAAAACCGTTTTTCTCCTGTATTTTGCATGTTAATACACGAGATAATACGGCCGCGAGAGCGTTTGGAATACCAGCCCTGGTCAAATTTTCCCAGGAATCACTACAGCGAGTACATCAATAAGCAGTCGTCCTGGCTGTGGAATATAAAAGCAGTAAAGGACAGAAATGATTCTGCTGCAGTAATGACCAACGTTGGGGGACTCGACAAGGCACCAGTAGCTCAATCACAAATAACTATCGACGTGCTAATAAGCGACGTGATAACAATTTCTCACCATGGGTATTTATCGTATTCGCGATAACAATGGAAAATCCGAGTACTCTTAATATTAAATATAAAAATATTCGCGTTTCGCGACGTATAATCCTGCTGTGCAATCACATATTTGAATTTCGCCTGTGTAAATATGGAAAATATTCCAAAACAGCTATTTTAATTTTATTATTCATTATTTATAATGTTACGAGTATTTATTGCATTAAGCCAGCGGTTGGCAAGTCAAATGTCAAGAAAAGCAGTCGCCATAGTAATTTTAATTTAATTTTCACTTTTTTGTATTAGATACTCCTTACTACTTTGCAAATGCGAAATATTGTATTATTTTTTATAGTTAACGCCGACTTTTTGCCAATGAACTGTATTTTTGTTCGAGGAAAACAAAAAACAAATCGACACGAGCGTTGACTTAAAGATTACACACGCGTTGACTTATGACTGCTAAAATTCAGCAGGTTCATTATTAACATATTACAACAGAGATGAAGAACATTTCAGAAGTCTAGGCATCTACAGGGCTTATGACCTGTCATTGTTCATTATTGTTTATTGTGATCACTGAAATGCTTAGCATGGTTTATGTTTTTAAGCACGTCGATAGTTATTTGTGATTAAGCTACAGAAGAAGACAAGATCAATCAACGCTTATAATTATTATTGTATTATACACGCTTCGGATACGGAATAATTAGAGTAAAATTTAATTAACCATTTATAAGCGACGAAGAATAAGCGGGTATTTTTTCCGAGAACATTAATACGAAAATTATGATACCATTTTGATTTAGGTATTTTTCATGGATGCGTACTACTAACAATGTAAATTGTCTAATTAAAAAAACATATTTGAATATTCTATTAGAATATACTGACAAGAAATTCAAATTGAATATTTTTTTAATTACATCTTACAGTAACCGAATAATCTTGTGGAATAACAAACCTTATTATAAAGGGTGCACAAATAACGCTAAGTACGATAAAACAAATAAAACGACTTTGTTTTAGCCACTTGTTTTTATTTTTTCTCATTCATTCAGCAGAACTTACCGATTAGAACTTGTAACGTCACTGGCGGAGTAATTTCAAAATTACAAAAATCATAGTGCTTATAATACGACACATATTTTTATTTAAGTTAGTTTATTTATTTATTTGACGGACTTTTGCAGTCCATTCAAACGATGGTTAATACATTTTTTTTATAATAAATACCAGCACTAATAAAATAAAATACAGCTTAATAAAATTAAGGCTAGGGCAAAAAAATTAAAATTACTACCTCAAGACGAGATCCAGTCTATCTCAGTGATTTTTTGAATCTATAAAGACTTACACCAAAAAAGTCCAAATCTTGTCTCGAGTTTACAACACGACACAATCGTGACATTGGTGCATGCAAGCTATAGTTTGTCAGTGTATTAACAAATAAAAACATGGAAAAACCATTGAACTTTATTTTTGCAACTAACCGATTTTGGCCGGTTAAATGCATTACGATCCGTTGTTCTCGGTGCTGATCCCGCATTTGACACATTGTTATTTGATCATTAATTTCAATTTCCACTTAATTAATTTTCGACATATGATTCTTACTTATATGTTATTTTAATTGCCGTTGTAGTATAATTTTACTCCGCGTTGTGCCAGGCAAAGATTCTAAAGGCCTTACTAAAAAACTTGGGAAAAAGTTATGCCTAGGTATACTGCGTCATAAGAAAGAAGGACGCATCTTATATTTTTTTAGAAAATGAGTTGAATACATATACGGAATCAGAAAAAAATACGCATCTACTAAAAATACATATATCTTCGTAAAATAACCACAACCCTATTATTTTCACTAATAAATGAGACTTTAAACTGCAAAAAGTCTTGAAGATTACTAAATACAAAAGGCTGTTCTGACTTATATAATTATTAAAGATTAAATACCCTTTTTTTCTTCTTTTCCGTTTTTAAAAACATCTGAAATGAATGTACCTACTCGTTTTCAATCAAATTTAAGATCTGCTGGCAATTTCGAAGTTAATTGATTATTAGGTCGGCGTTACTAGTTTGAAAAACAGTAAATGGCCAGTTACGTTTATTTTATTAAGTTGAGTAGAATCAATTGGCATATTAACACTAAAAAAGAAAAACGTTTGCTTAATTACTAAATAAAAAGGGCGTTTCTAGCCAGAAATGTCTTTTTCTTGAAGTATAACATATTTTCTTGTATTTTTTTTACTAAAAACCAGATGAAAATGATAATTTTTTAATATGTAACGTAAAATATATTAAAATTAATATATATATTCCGTTAGGGCAAACTATAAAACATACTGTCGCATAAAAATATACTTAATTTTTGTAGCATTTTTCACACGGTGAATTTTTCAATCTCCAAGTTACAAAATATTAATTTTCTCCGTTTTTTGTTTTATAAAGAAACGTTCTTCTTTCTTATGCCGGCAGTATAGTGGGAGAGTACAAATAGAAATACCATCCATAATACAGTGGTAGAATAAGGATGGTATTCCCAACTTTTTTTTACCACTATGCCCAGGCGTAACATTTTTACCCAGGTTTATAAGTAAGGCCCTACATGTAGTATTAGGAATATCAACAGCGAAACGAAGATTCGTAACGTCATTGATATCTTTATATATATATAATTCTACTGTACGTGTGACGTCACTGAACTCCTTCTTAAGGGCTTAACCAATTTACGTGCGGTTTCTAGCAAAATGTAGATCTTTGCACTGCGCGTGTTCGTACATTAAAATTCTCAATCGCAGCTGTAAAAAAAGAAGCATACATCTTTTTTTCATCGACCTACTAGGGTTGCATTCGATGAAAATGCATATACGAAAAAATGGAAGGATGTTTTTTTTGTGTTTAAAAAATGTTTGTTTTTGAATGTTTACATTATTCCCTTACGTTCCTTATAATTTTTTCACATTTTTTTTATTTAAACTTGATTTTCGGTAATACTAAAGTAATATTAACTGACATTCGATACATTTTTGTAAATCGCATTAATGAATAAACTGCACTCCTGTTGGTGAGAAGAGCCGAGTTTGACATTTGCAAAAATAATTTTATATTTGAAAATGAATTATTTTATGTTTTGGAATTCAACTATTAACAAATACCTAATTATCAATGAAAAGTCTTATTTCAATCTAATAGTAGGCAAGCCAACTTCCGGCAGGACAACGTCTATCGAGTCCGCTAGTTATATGTATTAAAAATATGTATATATATTAATTAAAGTTTAAGCACGTCTGCTTCACAAAAAATAAAAAGACGGAAAAATTAAAGACAATCGAAGTTAAAATATTGGCAGAATGGTCAATTTTACACAGTGTGTCAAGTGCCACTCAAATCACCCAATGACAAATCATAACCCCTTTAAATCCCAAGACTTTCGCATTCCCCTTTTAAAGATCTCTTTATGTTTAATAAGTCGACATATTACCACAGAGATGAAGAATATTTTAAAGAATGGAATATAGAAGTCTAGGCATCTACAAGGCTTATGTCTTATCATTGGCTGGTTTATGTGGCCATTTAACACACTGTATAACATTCACTATTCTGCATATATTTAAACATCTGTATTCCTTAAATTCTTTCATCTGTTGATGTTTGTGAAGTTAAAGATCTGAAACCTTTATTGATGTGGGTGAGATTCATCGGATTTTTTTAATTCTAGACTTCTATATTCCCTTCTCTAATTTTTTTTCCGTCTCCGTTGTAATATGTTTATTTATTTATTTTAATTTATTTATAAGTGTGTACACGGCACAAATGCCTTTTATAAACATAAACGTAAATACATTTAACATAACAGTGTTCTATTACAAAATTATGAAATAATATAAAAACAATATATCTTTACATATTACAGAGTTGTTTTATACATTGTTCTATATAATAACTTTGGGATTTTAATACTTAACCTACTTAGGTAAAAAGTAATATATATATATTTTTAAATAATAATAATAAAGATAAAATATGTTAAAATTAACAGTAACCCAGGGGGCTGAATCCAGTTCTTGCCTACAAAAAATTGGACAAACTCAAAACATTGTTGTTAAATATGTCGATTGCGATGAATGGTTGGAATCCAAACATTTGGCAAAACTCAGAATATTGTCAGTTTATTTTGTTATTTTGGCAATAAAATTCAAATTTGTAGGTGAATCGTTATAACCCAAATATTTTTTTTAAAGCATGTTACTTATATGAATAAAAAAAAACAATACTTTGCTAGAAAGTATAGTATCTGTATGAGTAATTACTGAGATTTTTTTTTGTCTTGAGAAATCACTAATTCAATGATTTGCCCAATTGTATTTGTTGATTTAGTTAAAAACGATTATGGTTTATGTTTCACTAAAACAACCCTAAAAAAACATTCAAAACAAGAAACCTTAACACTTTAGTTGAATTCAACATTTTGAAAGATTTTTAACCCCCTGTATAAGGAAGGGTAAATTGAATTGTATTTTTAAGCGTTAAGCCTTTCTTAACAGGCCTTAGGGGTTATATGCCGAATTATTATAGTACTCGAAAGCATGGTAAAAAAGATTGAATTTCTGTTTCATAACCGTTTTGAATATTCCCACCCTTTTCTGGTTTTATATAACAGGGTGGAGCCCCTTAACAAAATAATATTGAAAGATAAGTTTTATGGTTCATCTTAAGGTCAATTTTTGAAAATAACAGAATGGCCTTAATTTTGACAACGCTGTTTAACTAAAATAGTTTTGAAAACACCAAAATTTTGTGTTGCGTTTTGTATTATAAGGACTTTTTAAAAATCTTTTTTCACTTTTGTTTTTTCAAGCATACCTAACATTTTTTTAAAAGTATAATATACGAGTAAGTACACTTTTTGTTTCAGTTTACAGCTTCTGTTTTAATAGTATTTGATGTACCTAAATTTTTGTTTATATATATTCTTATTTT
This sequence comes from Micrasema longulum, assembly GCF_059751315.1. NCBI lineage: Eukaryota > Metazoa > Arthropoda > Insecta > Trichoptera > Brachycentridae > Micrasema > Micrasema longulum. The sequence goes on along the minus strand of NW_028279464.1, from coordinate 478,314 downwards.
CTGTATACAATATATGTAAAAACTGTTGTTTTTTTCCCAAATAAAAATAAATAAATAATTAAATATACAATACTTACACATCCATAAACAAATTACATACACACACCCTCACACAATATACATATATACATATTCACCTTCACTAACACGTTCAATAATAACACTGGTACACTAAAACAAGTCCTTAGCATCAATAATATAATTATGTTATAATATAAGTTATCCTCATAATGTAATAAAGACACATTTTATAAATATATTTCTACCGACATATTGAAAAATTGTATAAATTCTATAAAGTGTTTTATTTTTATGAGTAAATAAATAAAATATGATAAAATTAGATTATCTTTTGAAGAAACTTATGATTCTACTGCATAATTTAAAGAAAGTAGATTATATTGCATAAAAATGCATGTAAGTTTATTCAATTTTCTTTATTCTTGTATTTTATGTAAGTCGGTAAGCCATGTCTAATAAAGGAAAAAAATATCTACGTGTGTACAAGTTTAAGTCATTGTTGAATGAACTTAATGAAATAATAAATCTTCTGGTTCTCTTAATGTTTCTGATGAAAATCATATTTACATAATTTGTGATGATTACTTCCTTCCTTTGAGACATGTTACTCAATTTCCTTTGTTTTTTTGAATAAAACACAGCCTTGATCCTTCGCTTTATATTACGTACCAATCAAAGATATTCTTGTTTTACCAAAAACGTTTTAACATACCCCACCAAATTTCTCAAATACGCATTATTTTAATTTATTTATTATTATGTATAATACAGCGGTATTGCCAATTAAGATGTACACAATATATTATTAGGAAATTAGAAAAAGGTGTTTAAACAAAGCACAAAAAATTATTAAGGTCTGACATATGGTCCATAAATACAATAGTAAACAAAAACGAATAAGTCACTAATACACATTATGATAGATACTTAGAGAGAAAGAGTTTTAATATGGTAATCCCAGCATGGAAAAGATCCACCTCTTTTCGTAGGCTGTTCAACAGATCAATCATCCTTCCCAGAAGTATCATCAACGGATAATTTATCCTGCATTCATCATCATTATTCCCCTTCCGCACCTAATAGTGCATTGGGCACTGTATCGATTCACCAATTACAGCGTATCTTGATCATTTTTGTTACATGGGGGTAAGATGATCAGTCTTACGCTTCAGGTATAAGTCCGTGGATAATAATAATCAAATTCGAGACCTCTCGCATAGTAGGCAAACGCTCTGATCATTACACCATGCGGCCGACAAATAAACGTAGTTATGCAGAAAGCAGCTAGCTATAGAAAATTGAAACAGAGATAATAGCACCTTTATGAAAAGAGTGAATAATCAAATCTTTACAACAGTTAGAATGTTTTTGATTTTGACAAAAAATGATGAACAATGAATACATTGGTTCTTGTTTATATCACAAATAATAATTTAATTATGTATTTGACCAGTTTTAATGATCTTTAATGTACCGTTCGCAAAATATTTTTTTCCGGGGAAATAATCATTTTAAGAGATATTTAAATTAAAAATTATTGTTATTGTCAAAACGTTACTGTTAAAAAACGAAGTTCGACATTTTGTAGGATACGAGAGTTGACGTAGCTACCATCGATATAACATGTTAATTTTGTACCCACAAGTTGAACTGGGCTTTATCCACAAATAGTGACGTATTTTTTTTTGCGTTTATTATATTTCTAATGAGAAAGCAGATAACACGACGATATACCTCATTTGAATTGTCATCTTTGTAGGTGAACAAATAAGTATATGTTCCTTCAACAATACGCGGGTGGCTGTTGTAATTTAGCGTCAATTATCTTAAGCAGTTATCTTAATTACATTAATTATTTATCCCACCTCGACACAAATACACATTGCTTATTTTCTTAGTTGGTGAAAATGCCGCACTTTCGTTAGTGTAATTGTACCAAAACAACTTTGTTGTAGCTACATCAATTAATTAATTACGAATGCTCAAAATAGAAGCTAATTGCTCTCAAAATAAAGTTTAGTTAAAATTACAATAAAAACAATTTGTTTTTAACCACTGATAATATTATTATTGAATTCAATTATGTATAAAGAAGCGAAATAAGATAACTTGAATGGTCAGACCATATAGTTAAAGCTGATTTGTTATTCTTATTTAAGATTAACAAATTACAACAGGGATGGAGAATACCTTAAATAAGGAAATATGGAAGTCTAGGCATTCACAGGTCTAATGACCTGTCATTGGCTGGTTTGAGTGGCCACTTTACACACTGTGTAACATTCACCATTTTGCCTATGTTTGAACATCCATATTTCTTCAGTTCTTCCATTTGTTGATTTAAGTGAAGTTAAAGAGCTGAAACCTTTATTGTTGTGAAGAAATTCATCAGACCAAATTATTTTACATACTAGGCAACGCCTGAAAACATTTTTTAAATTTTTAAACTTCTTCTTGGACCAGTTAGTTTCATTACAATATTTGAGTTTGTCCAAATGTTCGTAGACAAAAGATTAGATTTCACCCCCTCGGGAGTCATTAAGATTAACAAATTACAACAGGGATGGAGAATACCTTTAATAAGGGAATCGAGGGAGTGAAATCCAGTCTTTTGTCTACGAACATTTGGACAAACTCAAATATTGTAAATAATTATATTTTTGAATGTTTTTAAATATGTTTACCAGTTTTTAAATGACCTGTCTCTTCGGCAGGACATCATAATTTCTACCCACTTTTATTTTTATTGGATTTTTGGTAACACTTAAATAATAATAAATTCAATTCATTTTTAAAAATCGTATTCTTACATAAAAGTACACACCTTCGTTGGTGAGACGACCGAAATTTGACGTTTGCAAAAAGAATGCCATATTTGAAAAAATATTTATTTTATGTTTTGGAATCCAACCATCAACAAGCACCTACTTAAATTTAATATTTGAATATTAACTATTTTCAGTTTTGGAATTTAATCAAAAGCAAGTACCTAGGTACCTACTTATCAATAAAAAGTATGTCTCCATGGAAAGCTAACGTTCGGGCAGGACAACGTCTGTCGGGTCAGCTAGTTCTATTATATTTTCTAATACGTATTACCAAATAAATTGTTTACAGCTGTGATTATTTCTGTAAAAGGTTGTTCGAACCGTTGATATAAATTGATAAATCCTATCCTATAATTTTTTTACAGTTTTTTACAAGTCAATACATATGAATCTAATAAATAAAATACTTATGTCAAGCAAGCATTTTGAGTTTTGAGAAAATTTGATCATTTAATTTTTTTTTAGAATGAGACGAGAGTAGAATATAGGAAAAATACTTTATTTTGATATAAAAACTTGATTTATTAACTCCATATTTTATGTATTACAACGAATATGACGCTGTTAAAATTATGAAATAAGATTTGTATTAAATTTTAAATATACCTCGATAAGCACGTGGAGCTCGGAAATCAGTGGGTAATTGAATAAAATAATAATAACAGGATTAAAATCATTGTATTTATTTTTATTTTAATTATACTACATATACTCGTATAATGAATAACCACAAAGTTAGTGCTTCAAATATAAATTTAAAAAAGTTTTAATTATTTGAAAATTATTACATATTATTTTTTGAGAAGAAAATTTTGAAGTCTAGGCATAAACAAGGCTTATGACCTGTCATTTGCTCGTTTACACACTATGTAATATTCACCATTTTGGCTGGTGTTGAATATGCCACGTGTCTACAATTTAAAAAAAAAAGTTTCAGATTTATTTGTTATACATTAATATATTTTCATTTTTTTTTCATCTTTATTTTTTGAAATATATGTATATGAAACTCATGTATAAAAGGCACTTTGTGTCTTTTATACATTAGTTTCACATACATTAAAATACATACATGTAATTGGAATTATACGTAAAATATAGTATTTAATACAAATCAATTCTAAACAGTTGTTTACGAATAAAGAAGTAAAAAAATATACATAATTTTAAAAATTACATTCATCATTCTCTTTCCGCACCTAATGGTGCATAGGGCACTGCATCAGTACACCAATCGCAGCGTATCTTGATCATTTTTGTTATATGAAGGTAAGATGATCAGTCTTACGTTTCAGGTACCAGTCCAGGGGCTATAAAATATTCTAGTGTAAAAACACCTTTTAAAATACATATTTCATGTCAATCATGTCAGGAATCAAACCTGAGACCTCTTCCATGATAGGCAAACGCGCTGACTACTGCACCACGAGGCCGACAAAAATACATTACCAATTATAAAAATATTGATAAAAAATAAAATATTTAGTCATAGAAATATCATGAACCTGTAAAAAAAAACAAGAAAGCAATACATATGATTAAAGAAATTAAACATATATTATATGAATTTAAGTATAATTTGAATGTATATAGTAAAAAACATGTGTAAAATATATAATTTTCCCACCAGTCTGACGATGTCGGTTACGACAAAACTTGGTCTCTGATAAAAATTATAAATTTAAATGGAATGAAACTTCATACGTATTTTTATTATTATAATAAAATATAGTAAAATCACTTATTTAAAAAAAAAAAATTTAATATTCTTTAAACATAAATTAAAAAGAAAACTTAAGAATTTTCGAACATTTGTTGAAACGGAAAATAAATGAGTTTTCTGAGGCGCTATTTTTAACTTCCCAAGCCATCTTTGGACCTTTTTGTCTATTTTTCGTCTTTTGTGTGTAAGCTTTAGATGTTAACAGGTTTATTTGTGTCCGAAGAAATAAGCTTTTGAGTAACCTGTCTCAATGCCTTACCGCACTTCACACAATATGAGTAAGTTTGGAGAAGGATGTTTGGTAATCTTCAAATCTAATTATTTTTGTAATTTGTAGGCAGAGATTTTTTTTAAATATAGCGCCTTTTAAAAAGGCTGATTTAAAAAAATATTATTTTTGGTCATGAAATAGTACAAACATTCTAATACATGAATGTCTAAACATTCACTTGAATCGAATTATCACTAAACAATTTATATTATATTATGAACTCAATGAACGAATCTATGTATCTCTTTTCCATGTACCAACAGTTCCCACCAACTATGCACAGAACTCTCCGCTGATTCGCTTGACGCGTAATTATAATGTATTTTTTAATGGTTTTTACTACATGTATTACTTTGTTTTTATTATGTTTTTGCTTCGTTTTTTTACTACATTTTTATTAAGTTTTTACTATATTTTTATTATGTTTTTAATACATTTTTACTATGTTTTTACTACAATTTTACTATGTTCTTACTACATTTTTACTAAGTTTTTACTTAATTTTTATTATGTTTTAAATACATTTTGACTACAATTTTAGTATGTTTTTACTAACAATATTTTGAGTTTGTCCAAATTTTTTTTGTAGACAAGGACTGGATTCAACTCCCTGGGGAGCTGTTTATATTAACATATTTCTTTTCTTAAATGTTCTTCATCTCTGTTGTAATGTTTTTACTACATTTTTGCTATGTTTTTAAGACATTTTTATTATGTTTTTATTACATTTTTACTATGTTTTTACTACAATTTTAGTATGTTTTTACTACATTTTTACTTTGTTTTTCATTTTGTCCTGTATATTTATAACGGTTTCTATATATTAATAACTGTTTTTTTTTTTGACTGTCTTAGAACGGGGTAAATAACCCTAGTTAGGCAGTCAAAGCAACTTTGTAAAAATTATAATGTTGTGTATGTAATATAATGGTAATAAATAAATTATAAATAAATAGCATATATATATTTACCTGCAGCTAACCTAATTTAAAAATAAAATTCAAAAACTATTATTAAAAAAAAAAACTGTTTCTTTATAAAAAAATGTTTTTACATTATGAATTTAAGATGTTTCAATTCACTAGTATCAACACACTCACCCTCTCCACAAACCCACCCTCACACCCATATACACTCACGCTCATATTCTCATACCTACCAAAACCACACTCCTTTTCCTCACCCACGCATCCTCACACACAAAAACTCGCACACATCTACTTCTGTATTAATATCTAATGTTGAGAATTAAAATGTTGTACACTGCTCTCTAAATTGGCATTTGGGCCCCGATTACGATGGGAAGTAAACAGAGTTATCTTCCCTTGTCCATGAGATTCAATTGAAATTTATATTGTATGGAAATGTTTATTATTGTATGGAAATTTAAAGTATCTTTCTTGGCAACCTGTAATTAAACACGTTTAAAAAAAATTGAAGGCATATTCTATTTTTCATACACAAAACTTAATTTTACTTTACGGATCAAATTGAATAAAACTTTTAACATCCTTTTGTTATACGGGCGGACCCTGACGCGTATTTATGTAACAGGTGATTGAAATAAGCCGCCTTTGGTTTACCAATGCAATGCCCTTTGCACCAGCCAGCGGTTGCGTATATAATATGCGTATTATATGTAATAAAATTATTTTGTTTTCTAAAAAGATATCTCTCATTTCGTAATTTTCAATGTCAAGGAATCATACTAAATGATGTCAAAAGCTCTGGCGAATGTTTTCCTTTATGTTATATGGTATCTTCACAAACAAATAATACAATAAACTGTATTAAGTAAATTTTCAGTGGCAATAATTGTTTTTTTTAAATTTTAAAACAACCTTGTCTTTCATTTGATTCCTATAATTTATTTATTCAGTTCTTAAAAATATACCCAAGGTTGGATAAAATAAAATGATAATTTATATACCTAAGTACAGAAAAATATTTATACGTACAATATTATACAAATCAATTTTAGTTTTAACCACTTTAAGTTTTAGTTATACGTCGACTAGTTTTATTTATTTATTTTATTGGGTAAACAAACAGCATGTACAGAAATATGTTATTTTTTCGTAAATATGAATAAGCCAATAATTGAAATGAAGTTAAATGTAACAAATAATGTAAATGTAATAATAAAATAAATGAAATATACGCTTCTCTCAATATTTATATGATTTTTTACTGACATTTACATACATTGTCATAAAAAATATCAGCCTCGGTAAATCTATTGTTATATTGTTTGCATATTCAAAGTATTAGATTGTTGTAAATAATTTGTTGACGCGTTGTATGTGTAAAACATAAAATTTTGTCTTCTTGGTCTAGATGGCACGCGGAATGGAAGTCTTTCAAGTAGAGTAGAGAAATCAATTTTATTAAGAATTAATTTGTAAAAAAATAAGTGGTCAGACATTATTTTTCTATGTTTTCTTCTTCTTCCAAGTCAGTCCCTCAATGCTGAGGACCGTGATCACCATGAACACTTTTGATTAGTCTGTTTCACTCCAGTCTGTCTTCAGCCCGACGAACTGACTCATCAAATTTTAGCCCCGTAGCCACCTTTATTTGGTCAGTCCATCTATATGGGATTCTACCCCGGCTTCTCCTACCTTCAACTCAGCCAGACATTATTGTCTTTTCTAGATTGTCTGGCTTACGTCTAGCAATATGTCCAAAGAAAAACAGTATCCTTCTCAAACACACCACTGATAGACGCGTTGTAATATGGAGCTCTTCCAGTATCGATGCATTCATCCTTCTGGCTGTCCACGGCACACGCAGCAGCCTTCTCCAACACCACATCTCGAATGCATCGATCCTCTTCCTCTCGTATGCATGCATTGTCCACATTCCAGCCCCATATCGGAAAACGGAGAATACCAGAGCTTCCAGGGCTTCTATTTTTAAGTGAGTTTATTTCATGGTATTGTTTTGAGGTTACTACGTCATTATCATTAACTTAGAATCAATCGCATTGCTATTTATATTATAAAATATTCCAAGAAAATAACAGAAACAAAAGAATGTTTAAAAGAGAGACATTTATATTTTAAAGTTAAATCCGTTTATAAATAGTATTTTACAACCCTTGTGTTAGAATCTTGATAGCAAATTCATTATAAAACACCACGACGAACCTGACACTAACATCTGTTACCAACGTTTCCACTTATCCAATGCTTTTAATGTTTTTACGATGCTTCTTTGACATCGTTTGCACCGAGGATTCTATTAAAACTGTTTATATCTTTCTTTTGTCTTACGTTTTCTATTCTGATGGGCCCCGACTACAATTAAAAGTTACATTTAATTGTCTGTAAAGTAAAATATATTTTTTTCTATGGAATTGTTGAATGAAAATCGTCGCATGAAGCATGTTCATTGGTAACTTCTGAGGTATTTATTAACTATTAGCCAAGTGTGTAGAGAAGCCATTGAAAGTTTCTTACTGGGTCATTTCTTTAACACACAATTTTGGGTGTTATCTTAAAATAAACTTTAAAACTAACTTAAAAAAACGTAAACTTAAGAATGAAATACGTAGAGTGGTACAAATCATATTGTGTTTCTTCTCATTTATTTTAAAAAAATATTTGGATACAAGTCACATGTTCTTTTTAACTTTAAAGTATTTATTTATTTTACAGAAACAAACAGTCAACAATGATAAAATAAAATAATAAAAATAAGGTTTAAAAACAGCCCAGCAAAGTTTAAAATAAAAATCATATATATATAATTGTAGTACAACAAAAGGGTGTGTTTGTGTGTATTTGTATGAGAGTAAGTGTAGAGTTGTGAGGGTATGTATTTGTGTAGAAGTAAGTGTTCAGGTGTGTGTAAGTGTGAGCATCAATAAACAGCAAGTGGGAGCGTATCGCAGTTAGAGAAAATGAGTCTGTGTTTATTTTTAAATAAATTAAAGGGCATGTTAAATATATCAATAGATGAAAAAAAAAAATAACAGGTTGAGCAAGAACGATAGAGGAAAGCGTGTTGTGCATAGTTAATGCCACAGAATAGCAGATAGAATTCTCAGATGGACAGCCTCCGTGGTGTAGTGGTCAAGACACTTGACTCACGCATGGAATGATCCGGGTTCGATTCCCGGTGAGAACATAAAAAAAAAAAAAAAATGTAATTTTTCTCAAGCCTGGGTGTTCCGTGATATAATTCACCACTGTAATTGGGCCTCCTGGCCTGTTGTGGTGCAAAAAAAAAAAAAAACCTATTTCTTGTCACGCGAAAGGGAACATTAATATTAATTTTGGAGAGTAGGTTTAAAGAGTCTACTTTATTATTCAATAATTTTTATAAATAGCATAATTCAGATATGGTGTGTCTATTTTCAAACACAAAATATCCATTTTGTTTACAGATTTAAATGAAAAGCGTTTTATTGTTTTTATTATTTATAAACTTTGAACTTTAACGACGTTTACGAATTTGAAATACTGAATAAGTAAAATTTTACTAATTTTTGTATCTTTGCTCAAATTTCCGGAGATCTTTTAGAGTGGATCTGCATGCTGTACGCATTTTCTCAATTTTAGTGACACGTACTTCTTTACATGAATGTCATAAGCTTTTAATTGAATATGTTAAAAAATTTCAATATTCAATTTTGCATATATAAAACTCGATTTTAGAAAATAGAAAATAGGACACGAAATGCCAAACGCTCTCAAAGTGGAACAGAAGGTCTGTTGATGTCTGTCAATAGTCCGGCTTCTCCTGAATGAGTTTTCTGTGGTTTTCTCTTCTTAAAGCACATGCAGAGAAGTTCCTTAACAAGGCCACAGCCGACTATCACACCAGATCCTCACACTATAGTCAGGGTAATTAGAAGGAACATAATTTTTGCAGTTAATATTAGCCTTGTACTTAATGAGCAAGGCAAAAAATAAGGAACTCTTTTATAAAAAAGGAGATCAAATTTACGCTTCATGTACCGATCCATCCATGAAATATTCTAGTGGGAAAACACCCTTTTAAATAAACATTTCATATCAACCATATCGGTTTCGAACCAGAGACCTCTTGCATGGTAGGCTAACGCGCTGATATTACACCACGAGGCTGATTTTAATACATAGATAAGTTAATTAAAGTCGTTTTACATTTCTATTTTAATAATGGCCTAGGGTTCCGATTACAATGACTAAACTTAGATATATTGGCAATTATTGTATATAAAGACAAAATATTTATGTAAAAGTAATCATTACACGTAATTTAAATCAAACAAATTGAATAAAAAAGTTATTGTTAGTTTATTTTTGAAAAGAAACATAAGCACACAAGGTTTTTGTGGATGTTTTTTTCGTTAATTCTGGGTTAAATTGAACAGAGTTATCCAGAAAGCAGCCAGTCTACAATTTTGAATAAATGAGATATATATATTATCGGGTGCAGTAAGGTCGATTCTATGTTCTGCTAAAAACAACCAGACCGCTTTGTTGACTGTATTAATATAATAAAAAACTGTATTAATCACATTCGGAAAAAGGTGTCCCTCACAAAATCGATATGTATCAATTTGCAGAAAACACCCACAGAACTAGAAAAATCTTATGGTACTTTAAAAATCTTTTAAACTGGTCAAATACATAATAAGATTCTTGTTTGTAATATTTAAAAAAAAACTTATGTATTCATTGTTTATCGTTTGTTTAAGTCAAAAACATTCCACTTGTTGTGTGGATTTTATTATTCACTCTTTTCACAAAATGGCTATTATCTCAGTTTATCTTTTCTATGCCTGGCTGCTTTCTGTATAACTACGCTCAATTATGCCTCTTAAAATTATGATTAAAAAAATAAAATTTAGTTTTAATCCTTTTTATGAAATCATGTTTCAAGTCATTTGTTAAAGAAAAATAATTTTGTTGTAAACGTTTTATTTCTACAGTGTGTTTTTAACAAAATTTCAATGTTCCAATAAATTAAAAATTTTGTTTTAAATGGAAAGGGAACGATGATTAAAAATACCAAATCAATTAAGAAATACTTGGACTGAAGACCATTAAGGTTTTGAAATATGTACGTAGAAATGTTTGTTTGGTTGAAGTACGAATATGAACGTATACAACCCTCAACTTTAAAGAATGCTTAGTTCTATCAGCGAAGCGATGCTTTTAGAAAGCTCTCTCAATTAATTAATTTTACAAATACAGTTTCTAGAAAAGTTTGCAAGAGAAATCGTTTAGGTAATATTTGAAGAACTAACTCAGTGATTTTCCATGTAAAATCATAGAACTACATGTTTATTTTGAGTAAACTCACAAAAATACATTTAATATTCCGACCGTTTTCAGAGCACAACTGCTCTTTCTTATTGGATTAAACTTTTGGTTAGTTTATTTGTTCTAACTACACTGACTTTGATAATACGTTACGACCATATCTCTGGAAAATTCTCGATTAGCACGGAATTCTTTTCATGACTATTGCTGTTATAAAGGAGCTCAATGTAGACAGCAATTGTCGTGTGAGAATTGGCAGCTCTTTGACTGATTGGTTCGGGCTCTCCACTGGAGTGACGCAAGGCTGCGTTCTTGCACCGTTTGTATTTACCATATTGATGGTTTTTATATTACTTAAATCAATATCACCTGACCGAGATGTAGAAATGAACTCTCTCTCTATATTTATGTGACTTGGAGTATGCAGACGATGCGGTTTTTTTTTTGAAAAATCAATTGGTTATCTTCAAGAAATCGTTGGTAGACTGTAGGAAAACTTCGTTAGTCTGAGCACTTATGTTAGTACCAAAAAGAACCAGACAAAAGCAACAAATCAAGTTTTTTATTTATTTATTGTGGATAACTTATATAGCGCCATTTTCGTAATAAAATACCTCAAGGGCGCTTTACATGGTGATTCTATTGTTAAGTTAATTTAACGTGACCCTAATCATTCTATCTCATTAAATAATTGGGAGTTCACATAACTGAGAAAGGCAACATATGCAAAAAGTTCGCAACCCGCCTAAAAACTGCTGGAGCAACTTTAACTTTAAGGCATACATAACTCAGAAATTCTGATGGATGTAGGTCTGTTCGTACCTGGTAACTATCTTCGACAAAGACAGCATCGATTGTTTTACCTACCGCGATGCAGAACCAACCAATGGTTATGCCGGTTAGTAGAGCAATCTTGCTACTTAATCGCATCGCCTCGGATGTCGACATATTTCACGACAGTGGGCCTTCCCTTAGGAAAGCACTTTCTAACTTTTAATTTTTCTTTTTACATTTTGTTATATTATTTTAATAACATAACTATCTACTGTAATTTGTGATCTATTATTGTATTTAGAATGAATTGGGTCTTTTCTCTGTAATGTTCTAAATATCTGAATAAATAAATGAAATGAAATGAAAATATATAATTAGCAAATAAATGTATAGAAGGAAAGCAGATTAGTGAATTTTCATTAGCTTTTATTTTATATGACACTCAATAAAAAATCACTGTGTATTTTATTTTGTTATTTAAGGAGCAAAAATATAAAGGACATCATTGTAAGTCTCTCTTAGATAATATAGTTCCGGGATCCCGGCCGTTTTAAGCCCCGAAAAAACCCGGGATTTTACTTGGCTAATTCGGAATTGCCACAAACAGATCATGTTTGCATTCCGTTGCACCTGCCATTATCTAAATTGTATTAGGTGCACTTTATACGACAAAAAACTAACAAACAAACCTTAGGTATGATAAAAAAACTACACGGGTACAACGGTGCACACGACCCTAATTATATTGTTATTATAGAAGGGACTTCCCCGAGCGGAATAATTATATTTTCGGAATTTTATTAGATTTGTAATGAACTTTTAGTTTATTATGCAGAAATTGTCGGCCTCATGGTGTAGTGGCCAGCGAATTTGCCTACCATGCAAGAAGTCTTGGGTTCGATTCCCGACATGAAATATTTCTTTCAAACGTGACTTTACGCAAGAATATTTCATAGTCCTTGGACTGACCTCTTGAAGCGTAAGACTGATCATCTTGTCTTCATGTATCAACAAAATAATAAAAATAACCGAGATACGGTGCGATTGGTGTACCATTACAGTGCCTCATACACCATTAGCTGCGGAAAAGGAATGATGATGATGATAAAGCAGAAATTAGTTTTGTTTTTCTTGTCTGTGTCTTTCCCGATATTCCGAGATTACGCCTCAATCCCGTTAGCCCGCGATCAATAAAGATGCTCCGAATTATATTCTTTAGTCACTCCCTGTTAACGAAAAGTGGACTGTAGCGAAAAAATGAAATTAATTCAGTTCTGTAAAAGGTAAGAATTATTTGAATCAAGGAAAGGAGCACGGAAATGGACCTACCTTTGATGCGAAGAGGATGCTCTATTATTTTGGGCACTGGATGAAGACTATGAATTATGATATTATAATAACGTTCACAACGACGCGCGACGATTCCTCAAATTTTTATGCAATGTTATGTAATGTCATTTTTTTTTAATAATGTTTTAATCTTCTATCTTGATGTTAGGTTGGTACCATAAGTATGGGTCAAGGGAAGGATGGAAAAAAAAGTTACCGGCCAGGAATAATATCAAAAATTCTGTTTTATATTAAACACTAAACATTATGGTACCCAAGAACCGTTTTTTCCTTTTGCGAAGTGGAAAACCTGTACAAAATTAGATGTATTTAAAAAAAATTGAATTTCATTATTATATTTTAATTTCGGAATAAACCATAAACCACTGACAGGTAATGAACCCCATAAATGCCTAGACATCCATATTCTCTTCTTTGAAATGTTTTCCATCTCTGTTGTAATCTGTCATTCTAAACCCAGACCTGGGGTGAAATCCAAACCTTGTCTGCACACACTTGGTGAACCACAAAATATTGTTGAATTTCAAGTTAATTCTTTTGATTGATGAAATGTTTTTTTCATTATCATTTCCTTTCTGCACCTGATGGTGCATAGGGCGTTGCATTGCTATACAAATCGTAGCATATCTTGATATTTTTTGTAACATGAAGGTAAGATGATCAGTCGAACATTACAGGTGCCGGTCCAGGGACAGCTTTTTAAATGAATATTTCATGTCAACCATGTCGGGAATCGAACCCGAGACCTCTTGCATAGTAGTCAAATGCGCCGACCACTACACTATAAGGCCGACAATGTTGTTTTTTTCACCTTCTAATATTTTTTTATCTAACCTTCTTTTGAATAGAGAGAAAGGCAATTTTACTCGTGTGAATCAAGGAATCAATACATGTCCTTTGTCATTTGAGGACCCTCCTTGAAATCCTTAACCTTCTGTCGCATGAGGATATCTCTAGTTTCAAGCGTTTTATTGATTTATCACGATGCGTACTGTCTGAAACTCTAGTTTTTACTTGGTCATAACAAAACGCCGATTATTCAAGTCTCATACAATGCCAGTGCCCATATGGGTGCAAATCTTGGGGTGCTGATCAGATTCTTCTCTACCCCTAAGAAAATTGTTAATTTGTGGATTTTTTTGGTCAATGTTCACTATACATCGTTCCCCGTCTTTAGATATTATTTTCAGAAAACGTTTTTTATTTGTTATTTTAGGCTTATTTTTTGTTTCTTATATTAAAATATTTATACCGTGTATTTTGATGTGACTGATAAACTGATAAAATCTTGTACTTGTATACCTCCCACGCACAGGCTATGCCGATTTGGAATTTTTTTTAAATTTTTTTATTCAGTTTTATATAATGTTTGTATGCTATGTAATGTTAGAAAAAAAAACCAATAAATATATAAAAAATAACATTTCAAAGAAACATACCCATCACTAGACACGGTTTTTTAGGGCCAGACCGCAAAATTTCATAGGAACATTCCTCATGTTAAGCTTTAAAAAATAATCTTTTTTTTTCCCCAAAAAGTCTTGTTTTTTAAAAACTGTTTTTGGAAAAAAAAATGTTTTTGTTTTTCTGAAGTTCCGCAGTCTGGCCCTTAAAAACAATGTAAATATTGTACAAAACAAAAACATCATAAAACATACATGGCATATCAACGCATAAAAAAACATCTGAAGTACATGAAAAAAAAAAAAATTAAAATCAACTAACTCATATATTTGAGAAACCATCAAGGAGTTTCTCACTCAAATCCCTCCCCCTCATTTACTACTATATTTTGAGTTTGTCTAAATGTTTGTAGACAAAATACTGAATTTCACCCCCTAGGGAGTCATTAAGATCAACAAATTACAACAGAGATGGATTCCATATTCCCTCTCTTCTATTAATTTTTTTAATGAAGGTTCTATTAATTTATTTTTTTTGCAGCATCAGGGTGGAGTATCTAGTAACTCTTGTATTTGTGAAAGAAGTTATGGAAAGTAGAGAATAATGTTTGTGTGCGAATGGTAACAGAGCTTTTCCATAAAGTCGTTTTATAGATTTTAAATTAAGATTTTCGAATATACGGAGGAGGCTAGTTCTGATTGGGACTCTAAAGATAATTTTTGTTGAAGCTTTTTGTGCAATTATTATTTGTTTGGTCAGTGTGTCATTTGCACATCCCCATTCAATTATTCCATAATCTAAAACTGATTGACTTATTCCATAATATACTTTTACAAGTTCTTTTAGGCAATTAGATGGACGAATTGAAGAAATATGGGTGTTCAAACATGTCCGGAAGCGAAGAATGGAATAGGAATAACAAGGATGAAAGTAAGCTGAATGCTGTCGAAATTCGATCTCTCAGGCGAAGATGTGGTAAAACTTTGTACGATAAGTGAACAAATGTCATAATCCGTCAATTATGTGAGGTGAAGATAAGTATTATAGAAAAAATCAAGAAAGTAGTTCTGAACAATGTTTTGAGGTCATCTAAATTTTTGTCGACAAGAACTGGATTCAAATCCCTAGGGAGCTGTTACAACAGAGATGAAGAACATTTTTGAGAAGAGAATTTGATCTACAAGGTCTATGACCTATCATTGGCTGGTTTAAGTGGCCACTTTACACACTGTGTAACATTCACCAGTCTGTAATCGAACGAATACAGATGTTTAAGTATAAGCAAAATGGTGAATGTTACACGGTGTGCAAAGTTGCCACTTAAACCAGCCAAATGCCTAGACTTACATATTCCCTTATCTTAAATGTTTTCCATCTCTGTTGCAATTAACTTATTATTTAAATTATAATTAATTATCTTATGTATTAACGTAATGTTTATGACGGTCGTTACGTCTGATAATCATGTCATTTCATACGTGCGTTTGGCAGGCGAGATGGTTGTTTCTCGGACATAATGTCGATAAACAACGTTAGCAGACGTACAAATTATGTTACTGAGACAAGCACCTATAATTTAATCAGAGAAAGCGTACGTAACGTGTAATAATTAACATTAAATTAAATAGAATATTGATGTCTATGTGATTTTTATTGCAAAAAAAAAAAATATTGGTTAAAAGGCTATTTAACTAAGCCAAATATTATTTTTAAATCTTTTATGCATCGTATTATTAGCGCTATGATTTTTTAAAGTTTTGCATTTCTGAAATTACTCCGCGTGTGACGTTTCAGGTTTTCTTCCGCTCCTCTCGGTCAGTTCGCCGATTGGTCCCTTGACTTACAGTAAACCGGAAATCTTCCTCAACTCTGTTATCATTGGTTTATTCACATGAACTTGTGACATTGCTTAAAGTAGCCGATTTGTATTCTTTTTTCGTACATTTTTAAGAAACTTTGCAGTTCATTTGATGCTTTTATTTTTACCGCGCGTAAGAAATCATTTTATATCCAATTTCTCGTAGGCTGAACACCCCTTTTGAATTACATAGACCTCTAAATGAGATTAACAAATACGACGCACGAAGGGCTTTAATTAAGCTCAACGTGGTTCCCGGCACTACACACGACGAAATGCCCGCTTCCGACTGCGACACGGTACATATTATTAGTAGATAAATGCATTAATTTTTTTACGCAACACACAACAACCAAAACATCCTAACAAATCCAATCACAGGGGATAAATGTGACCGTAAAAATCTACGCACCTACTTAAGGATTTTTTTTTTGTTTCATCACCAATATTAATAACAGTCTAGAAACTTCTTTAAAAATAAATGTTTTCCGTCGTAATATTTAATATGTTTACATTATTATCCTTCAATGATAACGAAATAAGGGAACAGTTTTGTATTTAATCGTAAATTATAATTCACGCCATTTTTATTCCGTGAGTAAAAACTTTTACGTCTAAATATTTAATTATGGCTAACGAGCTTATTGTTACAAAATTGGGGATGATACATTATAGTGTGTGTTGTCATGTTAAGTTTTATGATTAAAATACTGTTGACCTATTTAGAAGCTAATACGTGTAATATCCAATACGCCATTCAAATATCTATGCAGCATACAAAATATAGTTGTTTTTTTAAATTCAAAAGAACCAGAATCCTAGACGTGTGTTTTTACTCCACGGCTTCATTCAGGTTCAAAATCCTGAAAAAGGCAATCGATTCGAAATGAGTCTGTTTTGTGATTGTTGCGTTTGCCCAACATGTCTAGATTTTTTAGTTCGATTTTTGGCAAGGCCGATGTGAAATTTTGTCGAGTTTTCAATTAAATTGAGTACACAAAAAAAAAACCTAGAAAACTATATTTTTACACAAAAACGGTAAGAATTGTATCAATACTGTTTCTATATTCTGTTTTTTTTTATGTTAGTAATAGTTAATCTGGTTTTAGCTAGTGTCTCGGACTCACGAATCACTCTACCCAAAATTAATTCCCATTTTTAATAGTGAACTATTTACAACTCGTTGAAAATGGGCATTTAAATGAAATATTAAGGTTAATCACACAAACGCAAATATATTTTTTTGCTCGAAAATATTTTTATTTTTCCAATAAATGTGTTTGTACTTGTTTATTTATTTATTTATTTATTTATTTATTTACGGACAAAGTCCATTATAAACATTACAATTAAAAGAAATTTTTACAAAGGAATAAAAAAATATAAGGAACAGAAATAAGCAGCAAAGACAGATGATAGATTTTTTAGATTAAGTAAAAAGCATAGGCTAACTATACAGATTCTTTAGCTGATTTGTAAAGAAAGACATCCTTACACCATAATAATCAAGATCTTGATGATCGTTCACCCGCCTGATCATTCTGGGCAAAGGCGACTGTGCACCATAATTGGTCCTGTAGTGACCGAGGAAAAGCATTTCATTATTTCTTAGTCTACGGGTGGGAACGTTAAAAAGAATCTTTTGCAAAATTTCAGGGGCATCAATGAGACAGTTCATAATTTTATACATGCAGATTATATCTGCAATGCATCTGCGTTTTTCAAGACTTGATATGCTTAAAAACCTCTCCATATCAGAATATGAATAGTCTCCTCTTTCCAATCCCATCTTCCATGCAATTTTTCTTATAAAACGATGTTGAACTGATTCAAGGCGCTTGATATGAACAGCATAATGAGGGGACCAGATTACAGATGCATATTCAAGAATAGGGCGAACTAAAGAGCAATAAAGTGTTTTAAGTGTAAGCATACTTTGGAAATCAGACGTAGTTCTATTAATAAAGCCTAAAATTTTTAAGGATCTGTTTACTATATTATCAAAGTGTTCCAGAAAAGTTAGTTTATTATCTAGGATCACTCCAAGATCTCTTATAGAGGTGACAATCGAAAGAACTTGGCCATTAAGTTTATAATCAAAAATAAAAGGATGTTTACATTTATGGTATGAAATAATTTTGCATTTATCGATGTTAAGTTCCATGTTATTAGTTTTGCACCAAGTATGAAAATTGTTATGAAAATTTTCCGATAAATTAGACCGTTTCAAAATTTTCATTAAATTAAAGGGAGGTTTGTGATTTTTTTCCGTCTAAAATTAAGAAGGTACCATAAACTGACATTTTTATAATTTTTTTCTCGAGTTTTAACATTTGGGGCAAACTGAGGACATTAAAATATTTATGTAGGTATACTAGTTTTAATTTTGTATCTCGTCACCTTTGAAAAGGTTTCATTTATAGTTTCCTATGATAAACGATATTAGGGGTATGAGTTTTTCATTTCGTCGGCTTCGTGGTGTAATGGTCTGCGCGTTTGTCTACCACGAACGAAGTCTCGGGTTTGGTTCCCGACATGATTGATATGAAATATAGCTGATCATCTTATCTTCATGTAACAAAAATGATCAAGTTACGCTGCGATTGGTGTAACAATACAGTGCTCTATGCACTATTAGGTATGGAAAGGGAATGATAATGATGATGTTATTCATTTGTAAAATTCAAATTGTATATACGGGATGTTTTGATAAACAATTATTAAATAATTAAGCTCTGTGTTGTTTTGATTTTTTCATTTACGAAGTAATAAATATATTTTAAGATCCACGATGATTTTTTTTAACTGATACATTTTTACTGTAACACATTAAATTAATCTTATTTGTTTATTTATTTATTTGATTAATTTTTATACATTTTATTGAGGTGTTTTCTTTAATTTTTGTCAATTAATTTCTATCAAATTTGTATGTGCTTAATTAACTTAAAAATAAATGCCACATATTATATACATTTAAAATGAAGCACATGAGTACGGAGAATAATGTCTATGGCGTATTAAAAATTTAAATACTTTTTTTATTTATAAAGAAACAAAAAATAAACCTCAACTAATAAGTTGTTAAGTAAAATATATTTTTTATGAAAAAAAATATTTCAACAAAAATAACTATGAAGTATTTTGTTCTAAATAATAAATATGTTTCATAGTCGCCTCAACTTCAAAGGACCATTCTAAGAAAAACCTTGATATACTGTGTATGAAGTGTAACGATTCAATTAAGATGCGTAGGAACTTTGGTTGAATAAGCCCCGCTACTGACAGCTCCTTAAATTTTTGTAAACAAAACCGGCGATTGTCAAATCTTAAAGTTGGCAACACCGCAACTTTAAAATATTCCAGCTGGCGATCGACAATGTGAAATCAAGCAAAACAGAATCTTTTAAATTAGCGGTGTTGCCAACATTTAGGTTTGACAATCGCCGGTTTTGTTAACAAACATTTTAAGGGCTTTCAATAACGGGGCTTTTTGAACCAAAGTTCCTACGTATTCAAATTGAATCGTTACAGTAGTTTTTCAAATATATCTTGTATATTTTTTTAAAGCGAAAGAAATGGAATGCACAAAATAATCAAATAAAAATATTAAAAAATATACTTTACACGTAATTTTTAGCTAGTCGTAACACGTAACGTTTGTCGGTTTTGAGGTTTAATGGTTAGCGTGTTTTCCTACCATGAAAGAGGTCTCGGGTTCGATTCCCGACGTGGTTGATATGAACTATTTATTTAAATGGATGTTTTTACTTTTAAAATATTTAATAATATAAAATTTTCCTGGACTGGTTCCTGAAGCGTGAGACTCATCATCCTACCTTCATGTAACAAAAAAAATATCAAGATACGCTGCGATTGGTTTACTAATGCAGTGCCCTATGCAACATTAGGTGCGGAAAGGGAATGATGTCGTTGAAGACGTAACATGCGTGCTGTTTATGTATTTGATGCTAACTAATGTAACAAATGTAAATAAATTCTACTTGATTCGTGTAAGAAAAATAATATATTGATGTTTTTCACATGGGTTTTGATTGTATAAAAAGTAAAACTAAACCAAAAATTTTCACGATCACTTTATTTACAATTTTATCAAAATCATTTACAAAAATATATTTTATATAAAATGGATGCTTAGGCTATTAATATAACAAGAAGAAAATGTTTCTGAAATATTGTAATTTTCCAATGATTTTCCGTTAGCAAAAATCTTTTCAAAGAAATACAGCTGTTTTGTAGTCTCAAAATGCTATTGAAATGAAAAAAATGATTCAAACAAAAGCAAGATGAAAACGTACAATCTTCACAAATTGAATTTTGTGTAAATATAAAATACTTAATTTCATATTCATAATTGTAAAAAGCGAACAAAAAACGTCAATCAAAGTAAATACAAGTGTTGTAGCTGATTTTTGGGAAATTCAAATCATGAATTCGGATATCGTTGTGCTTCCGTGCCTGAAAGCATTTTCAGGAATATCTTTCAGATAATCAAACACCGAAACGTGATCCACAAAAGGGGTTAAATGGTTTTCATTCGAAGAGAATAGTTTTATCGTAGAATATTTTGATTATAATAAATTGTAGTTCGTTCTTGGATAAAAACGTTAAGAGGAAACACGGTTTCACTTTTCCTCATACAATCGTATTCCCTATTTTTCTCCCTGATTTACGATGATTACCAAAACAATGATTTTTACACGCTATACATATATAAAGATATACCTTGGCGTGTCTTTATCGTTTCCCATTTTTTAAATTGTCTTCTACGGAGTATCCAAAAACCCAAAAAAGCGGCCAGTTTTATCTGCGTCTTCGGACGTGCGTTAGACAAGAATTATAAATAATTTTCGAAAAACGGAAAAGGTTCTGACACAGAATATTTTACTATAATACTGTGTATTTAAATCAGTTCAGCTTTTGGGTGCCGAAAACGGGACATTAAAACGTTTATTTTGTGGATTTTAGCTAAGCAAAATCAGTCCTAAGTGCAGTTGTCTTTTTTCGCACTATGTAGGAGGAATTTGCTAAAGATTGACAGAAAAAAATGTTTAAATATCCTTTATTCTCCGATAAATGCTAATAAAGATAAATGTAAAACTCGTAAATAGAGAAGAATTTTATATGCAAATAATAAAAAAAAACTTAAATAAAATAATATGTTGCTTTTTCACATTATTAAGCCTTAAAATAACGTTTTTCATTCATTCAAGACAATTTTAAGATGGATACGCTCAAAAATAGACAGGAGTGGACTAAAAAAAGTATTGTTTCTTTGGTTTTTTTTTTTTTTTTTCATTATAAATCGCTTCTTTAATTTCAAAGATATCCATGTTGTCTAATTTTAATATTTTATTTTCAACATGAAGTACTTTTAATCCAGTGTCTTTGTTGAAATTATAATTATTTTCAAATACCTAAATTTCCCGTTCCCTATTGAACACTTAGCCTTGCCCTTAACTATTGGTTTTTCCCTCAATTATTAATGTACATGCTATAGTTCAAGAGCTTACTTTTTACTTAAGTACCTTGAATTATATAACTATATAAGGACATTCAATCAATCTAATCTTCACATTCGTTTGAAAATGCCCTAACAAGGCCAAACAGTAGTCACAAAATTTTGGTTTTTATATTAGTGAAAATAAAATAAAGTGTTCAGTAGACTCAAATCAGTATTTGATTCTATATATTTAATGTTTTAACATGAAGTTCTACAAAATAAACACCAAATCAATAAATAGTTATGTTGTTATTTTTTTAAACCTGGAATACAAAGTCGTTGGACAACCTTTTTAATATCAAATATAAAAGAGACTTAATGTCGCATTTTTCGCACATCCGTCGTTGTTCTGCAATCACGACGATTTGTAATAAACGTGAACATAAGTTGATTGTCTTACGCCTTAGGCGCCAGTTCAGAAATCAAATTATTATACTCGCTCCAATAAATATATTACTTGACGTTACATCTCGAAATGCCCCATTACGAAGAGCAATCAATACTTTTCAAAATATGAAAACATGATTTTGACTATCTTAAAGACACAACTTAAAAATAATATTTAATTTGACTTTTTTTGTCGGAACTAAATCTACTCACATAAAACACATAACATACACATTCCACATATAACAGTCCACACACCACACACCACATACTACACACCACACCAAAACACACACATAACTAATACGATTTCTATTCTCAATACATCTTTTCAACATTTTTTTCTTTTCAAATTTGTATTGTATATTGTGTTGTACAAGTACAACTCGCCAAGCACCAAGGTGCTGTGTTTGGTTTTTGTTTTTTGTAATATTTATATATATTGTAAATATATAGCACTGTGCGTATAACGGCGGCCTCCGTGGTGTAGTGGTCAAGACGCTTGACTCACGCACGGAAGGTTCCGGGTTCGATTCCCGGTGAGAACACACAAATTAAAATGTGATTTTTCTCAAGCCTGGGTGCTCTGTGATGTATGTAATTCACCATTGTAATTAGGCCTCCTGGCCTGTTGTGGTGCAAAAAAAAAATGCAAAAAAAAAATACATAACATTAACTGTAGATAATAAATTAATTAATAAAATGTAAATATATTTATTGATTGATTTTGTAGAACTCCATATCTGAACTTTTAGTATTAGAAATCAAACTCTGATTTGAGTCTACTGAACACTTTATTTTATTTTTATAAATATAAAAACAAAAATTTCGTGAAGATTGTTTTGCCTTGTTAGGGCATTTTCAAACGAATGTTCGAAAAATCGAAACGAATATTTGAACGGTGCATATTTAAACTATCGGTGTACTCTAATGTCCTTTTCCGGTATTTATTAAAAAAAATTGTTCTGTCTACACTAGGGCACGGATTATTGTATACATGCTCCAATTTATTTTTATATTCAGATAGCGACGCGTGCTGAGAAAACAGCTTAGACCATAAAATAGCCTTAACAGACAAAACATTCACAAAGGATATTGGAACATCGTGTCGTTGATAGTTTTTTTTTTAAATTAATAAGCTGATAATTGAATTTTGTATGTTTTATTATCTGTTCTTTTGGAAATAGAAAGGGTTGAAAACTTTATTGATGTTTTTTTTTTTTATATTAAAAAATGCACAGTGCTATAATGAAAATGCTGAAAGTCAGTAGATACCCCGACTTACATTTATTAATTTCAAAAAGGTCCATCATCACATGTTTAAATAATATTTGTCCTAGTCAATTTATTCCAAATAAAACTTCAGCTCATACTGTTTTCTCTCAACTATAAGTTAGAAAAATACCCTTGCCAACCTAGTTTAATTATTTTACCGTTCAATTCACTTGACTACGTCCATTTCATTAGTGCATATTACATTTGAATTATTCAATGGTAACTGGAATTATTCATAAACACCTTAATGAATACTCAAACTGTACTCCAGGGGACTCCAAATACTATTGACTTAAAGCTTAACCCCATTACGACCACGTTGTTTGTAACCTGAAGAAGTGTTTAAGGTATAATTTACTTTGTCCACATTTAAATATTTTTAATACGAAATTTTGTGACTTCAAAAAAAAACTTTTTGAAACACTGTAAAACAAAACATTTGTCAGTGTAATATGTTTATATTCCTTTAAATATGTTTATTTAATTATTTCAAAATGTTGAATTGGTCAACTATATTATGAAAATCCCTCTCCTCCACTCCTTCACTCTATTTCCTCATCCCTTAACCTTCTTACGAGCTCTTTTTTTTTCTCATGTCTTATATAGAATATTATTTTTCTCTTTACTGTGTAACATTTTCTCTCATTATATTTTTGAAAAACTTTAACAGGATGTATGTAGTATTTTTAATATTTTGTATTCGTATATAACAACTGTTGTTTTTCCTTAATAAAGAAAAAATGAAGTAAAATAAAAATCTAATTAACATATTACAACAAAGATGAAGAACATTTAAGAAAAGGTAATATGGAAGTCTAGGCATCTACAGGGCTTATGACCTGTCAATGGCTGGTTTAAGTACCCACTTTACACACTGTGCAAAATACCACAAAGGAGCTTTAAAAAATTGATTTGATGAATAATAATTTTTAATTAAATTAGTGCATAACATGATACGGATCTATAGAAATTATTAAACAAGTGGGTTTTAAGTTTTTTCCCTAAAAGTTTCAATTCACCGTCACATTTTTATTAACAGTACAGTGAACGTACCTATGTTATATGATTTGCAATTGAATAAGTAAACCTTATTTGTATTTATTTAAATACTTAATATACATATACAGTTTTTATATGCGTAAGGGCGGGTATATTGCCTTAAAACAATTTCTTCCTACCTACCCAAACCGTTAAATTTTAGAAAATAAGTGGTATATGAACATATTGTTGGTTTATTAATAATTCTATTGTAAAATAAAATATTGATTAACATATGCATTTTTTTAAGAAGTAAAAATTTACTAAATATCTACAATATACTATGAAGAGAGAAGGGGGTAAAGAAGTAAGGAAAGAGGGAGGAAAAGCAGAAACTAAAATTTTCAGCAAGTGACATTTCATATGTGATTACTTTAATTAATATTACCCACATCGACAAATGTTTTGGCTCTTTTACTTCACAAAAATCAATGTTTTGAAAAGTTGTGAAAGTGTGGATGTTTAAACGTAGGCAGAACGGTGAATGTTAAGCAGTGTGAAAAATGGTCGCTAAAAGCTAAAAGCAGCCAACGACAGCTTCCCCACCACATACCGCACACCGCATCTGAGGACATAAGTCTCCTTGGCGGTGCCCACATACACGGAAAATTTGCTCGTTGTCAAACGAGAAAAGCAGCCCGAAGGAGCTCTCTGAAATCTGGTATCCTTAGCATCTTTGTGCTGAAAGAAAGTAATTCTGAAGTACAAAATATGTACTTCATAGGATTGAGAAGGAGGAAGAGGGAAGGGAATTCTTCACTGACTGGGATTAAATTGATTGGGCATGATCAATTCGCCGATATGATTACAAAACTTCTTAAAAGCCATTAAATTCTTTTTAGAAGCCACCAGATCTGTATATCCGACAGAACATATAACAGGGCCACGGATAGTAGCGATAAGCTCCATTCAGTAGTCAGAGAGCAGCCAATGACAGGTCATAAACCCTGAAAACGCCGGAACTTTGATACTCTCTTCTCATTTTTTCTCTCTTCTCAAATTTTGTTTCGATTAGTCACTACCAATAATTTCGTAGTAATTTGTTTAACTGTATACACATGTTTTTTCAAATAAATAAACTGTAGTGAGTAAAGGGTTATGGGCGTAACCCCAAATAACCACTAATGGATCAAATATACCCAAATATCCACAGGGAATACATATTAACACGTCAGGAATATTATTAGTAGAGGGAGGGGGTGGAATTGTGTCGAAACGTGCACACAGAATACAACACACAACGAAAGAAGACAGAATAAAAAATATTGGGGTGTAATTTGGGTTTATATTCAGACGTTTTCCATTCCACATCCGATCAACAGGTAGAGAAAATAATATTATCACATTTTTAAACAATGTTTAATAAATCTATAAAAAAACACAATTTTTGTAAAATTTTGTTAATATTTTATTTATTTTTAAAAAAAACTTTACAAAATATACACAACTGGTTAGTTAAATAGAAAAGAGAAAAAAAGTTATGTACAATGAACATACATATTACAATTTGGAAATTGTCCTCCTTAGAGAAATCCGACTGTCGTGAAATATGTCGACATCCAAGGCGATACGATTGAATAACGATTGTTTTACCTGCCGGCAAAACCATTAGCAGGTTGGTTTTGCATCGTGGTAAGTAGAACAACCTATGGTGCATTTATTGAAGGTATCAGGGACAAATAGACCGAATTCATTCAGAATATCGGAATCATGTAAGCGACCAGCAATCAGATGGAAAAAAATGAACACCTAAATTAATATTCTTTCATATATAGTTTTTATTTGAAGCACTAACTTTGTGGTTACTCATTATAATAAATAAAATAACGTTGTTTTTTACCGACCGGTTTCAAAGCAAACAAGCTTCTTCGCCAAGGTTTACGTAACTAATGAATTGATTCCTTTTTTATTTTTATCATGTTCACTAAATACTACACGTGAACCCGATAAATCAAGTTGTTTTTTCTTTACACGGGTGGTAATTTGATATCTTTATTTTCGAAGTTAGACAGGAGAGGACTAAAAGAAATATTGTTTATTTGGTTATTAATTATCGTTTTCTTATTATGAATCGCTTTTTTAATTTCTAAGATTTCTTAGTTGTCTAATTTTAATATTTTATTTTCAACATGAAGTACTTTTAATCCAGTGTCTTTATTGAAGTTATGATTATTTTCTATCAGATGATTTGCGAATTCAGAAAAAATATTATTATTTAAGCATCTTAAGTGTTCTTTTACTCTATTATTAAAGTTTCTTTGAGTTTATCCAATGTAAACTGATTTGCAATCATTACACTTTAATTGGTATATTCCAGATTAATTATATTTAGGGACTTTTTCTTTGTGATTTTTTAACAATGTTACCATATTATTAATTGTGTAGAAAGCCGGTTTAATGTTTGATGGTAGGGAATTAAATAATTGTTTTGAAAAAAATTCGTTTATAAAAAGAATCCGCCTCCATTGTTCTCCTGAACAATGATTGGTAACTCAGAATTCCTAGTCAAAAGTTAGTCGGGAAAAGCCAGGAGTAATATCCATACTTCCCGACATATGGATAAAGTAGCTTTTTTTTTATTGCTTATATTGTATTTTTTAAATTTTTTGTTGTTTACATACTCATGTTTTATATAACTTCAACAAATACCCGATCTTCAGAATATTCTGTCTTTTAATTGAGTCAACACGATGTTACATCACTGCTTGCTTGCAAAGGATTTTATAGCATTGCCTTTTAAGAGTAAATAAAAAAGTGCACAATAGATTATTAAAGTATAACCTGTAGTCCATAAAACAACACAAAACAAATGCGAATAAGTCACTCATACACATTACATATAATTTAGCTAGAGAGTAATAGTCTAAAACTGGTAATCCATGGAAAAGATCCATATCTCTCGGTAGGCTGTTCAACAGACCAATCATCCTTCCCACGCGCTCCAAAATGTTGGGATTATAAATTAACTCGTTCAGATGTTTTAAAGCCATCAAAGGCATTACACGCGAGGCAATGCGCTCCTTCTGGCTCGCTAACTTTTTGTGAACTTATTCGTTCTGCTCACTTTTTTTGTGCATATTTCTTTGGAAAATTCTATGCCTGTTTCCCTTAAAAGAAGTTGTACCTTTTTCCCAGGGGCGAATCGTCAAAATAAGAAATTATGCACATCTTACATTTTATTTGACTTTCGATAATATTTTTATGCAAATAACAAACCATCACGCCATTTCCCCGTAGGGGTAGGCAAAAAGGATAGAACGCCATAACACTCTATCTTGGCATACAGACTTCCTCTACATTTATACATCTTCTCATGCACGCATGCCGATTATTCCTACTGTTGACATGTTCATCTTCAAGTACTTGATGGACTTGATCGTGCCATGTTTTTCTCGGTCTTCCCCGTTTTCTGCATTCATCAAAAATTTGCAGCGTAGATCCTTTTAGCCGTTCTTTTGCTGTCCATTCGATCTACATGTCCAAACCAACGCAGCACCCCTTTCATTGTTCTTTTTCGCAGTCTTAATCCTGAGGATTGGTTTGCAGCAAAGTCCTGCATCTCACGGTTGATACGAAATATTTATTTTTAAAAGAGTGTTTTCACACCAGAATATTTCATAGTCTCTGGACTGGTTCCTGAAGCGTAAAACAGATCATCTTATCTTCATGTAACAAAAAAATGATCAAGATACGCTGTGATTGGAGTACCAATGCAGTACCCTATACACCATTGGTGTGAAAAGGGAATGATGATATGTAGGTACAAATTAGACAAGCTTGCAAAAACCCTTACAATACATCACGTACAAATGATATAACCACCAGATCCTCAACACAAAGACAACTTAAACAAATACAAACTAATACCACTTTTGGACAAAGAGATTTAAAGTATTGTTCAATTAAAATCTATAACGTATTTCCACTATCTATGAAAATAATTAATAACGAGAAAACGTTCAAAAGGCTATAAAAAAATGGATAGTGGAGCTAGGTATAAGTAAAATGGATTGTTTCATTCGCCCAAACCAATATTGAATCAACTGTTCCACAAGTGTATAGCTTATGTTAGGTTTTTGTTCTTTCATTGTGCGTTTCGCAACATAAATAATATAGATGTACATAAATACGTAGTGTTTAAAACTATCCGAACATTTTGTTAATTATCTCTGTTTATGTTAGTCTTCTTTGTTTATTCTCAAATGTGAACATATTTTAAAAAGTATATTGTTTAGTGTCCTTGACACGGGTAACCCCAGTGAGGTCACATTATTTTTATTATTATGTTCGTAAGAGAAAAAATATGAATAAATAAATAAATAATCGGGTTGTGGTCCCGTGGCTAGTGTCTCGGACTCACAGACCAAAGGTCCGTGGTTCGAATCCCACTCTACCCCAACTTAATTCCATTTCCTAATAGTGAGTTATTTACAACTCGTTGAAAATGGCCCTCAAAATTAAATATTTGGGTTAATCATAAGAACGCAAACATTTCTTTTTCTTTAAAAAAAAAAAAAAACTTTTTTTTTTGTCGATTACCTATAAAATAAAGCACAGCTCGCCACTGCTAATTTAACTTCATACGTGATTTCGAAGTAATAAATAAATTATTTTTTAATTTCTATCTATCTCCAGTATCCATTTTTTTACTACCTTTTTAAAAAAAAATCTCTTCCCTAATCGTTTTAATGAATAGGTTATAGATTTCAATTGCATAATACTTGAAGTCCTTTGACCGAAATTGGTGAAAGTTTGTATTTGTTTAAGTTGTCTTTGTATTGAGGATTTTATAATTAATGTATCTAATATGTATCGTATATCCCAGTTAATACACATAATTTGAATACGTAAATTTAAATTGTCATTCTCTGTAAATGGGTTAAGGAACATAATCTTCAAGCAGATAATTCGAATTGGCTTAATTTGAAAGAATTATTTATTCGAATTGACGGGAAATCCAACAGCTATAAAGGATTTTAGTTATTTGAAATTTACTTTGGTACATGACATTGATTTAAGCCCTTAGATATTTATTTGTCTATAAATATAATTATTAGTGTAAAGTTGCGTATTTATTGTGAACATTTCTATTTTTATTTAAAAAAAATATTTTAAATGTTTTTATTTTTAAATTTGCGAAGGAAAATAAGTATTAACATTTAATTTTACAAATTTTACCCTTGTATTTATTTATTTATTCATATTTTTTCCATTACAAACTATAATTAATAATAAAAATAATGTGACTTCACTGGGGTTACCCGTGCCGAGGACACTAAACTTAACAATATATTTTAAAAAAATATTTTTACATTGAGAATAAACAAAGAAGACTAACTTAATAAACAGACATAATTAACAAAATTTTAAGACAGTTTTAAACACTACGTATTTATGTTTATAATTAATTTATGTACATCTATATTTTTTATAATTCAAAACGCACAATGAAAGAACAAAAACAAAAAATAAGCTATACCTGTGGAGCAGTTGAATCAATATTGTTTGGGCAAATGAGCCAATCTATTTTACTTCTACCTAGCTTCTCTATCCATTTTTATAGCCTTTTTGAACATTTTCTCAAAGGTATGATATAACTTTACTTAAAAAAAAAAACAAATATTGTTAATTATAAGTTTGAAATTGTTTTTAGTCTCGTATTAAGTATCTATTATGTTTATATATATATTTTAACATATCTTTATTTATTTTTTGATTAACAAAAAAACAGAAATAAATATGTTTTTATTTTTTACTCAAATATTTAAATTTTTAGACAATTTCCTAAAAGTCGTAAATAACTTGTGTTGGAAAAATGGAAATCGAGAAGTGGTAGAGTGGGATTTGAACCTCGGACCTTTGGCCCGTGAGTCCACAATGCTACCACGGGACCACAACCCGGTTTAAATGTTACAACCATATTATTGTGTATATGACTGTGGATTTCAATAAATAAATCAAAAAATCAAAAATCAAAAAACCTTCCACCAGGACAATTTTGACAAGAGAGTATCAAAACGCAGCCGTTTACTGGCGGATTTCATTCCCAAATGTATAGTTTAATTTTTACAGCAACCGAGATGGAAAACTTTTTGTACTAAGTGATATGGATATCTCGTCATTTACAGGCCTTATGACCTTCAACGAATGTCTAAAGTGACACTTTATATACATTGTAACATTCACCATCCTGCCTTAGTTTTTTCTGTGCCTAATGCGGAAATGACAGCTTTCAAAAAGAACTAGGAGTGCGGCTAGGAATAGGAGGTGTCACATTTAACAGTATGAAGGCTGTTTAGAGATCGGATATTTACTCAGTGATAACCAAATGCCGCCTATATAACGCCTGGATAACACCTATTCTCCTCTACGGATGCGAATCGTGGCACCCCTCTCTAGGGCCCAAAACAGAAACATTCCAAGTTTTGAGAAAAGGTGTCTCAGAAGAATTTTGGGTGTGCGGTGGTTTGACTTTGTGATTAATGAAGTTATAAGAGAACGGACGCAGCAAACTCCGGTGACAACTGTCATCAAGTGGAGGTGAACCTGTTTTCATGGCCATGTGCTGCGGATGGCTCCTGAGAGCCTTTACCACGCTTGCCTACTTTACGAGGCATCAGGTTCTCGACGTCCTGGACGTTCACTGCTGACTGTTTGTCAGCAGTACGTGTCAGAACTACGGGACGCGAACCTGACTTGAGAGGATGCACTGGAGCTGGCAGCCGACAGAGATGCTTGGGGGATCTTTATGGACACCATATGCTCCAACTAGGGAGCACATGGAATAATGTAAAATGCGTAAAAATACAGCTTTGTATGTTCTGATCAATTATATTGAAATAAAACATGCTTAGTTGGCCGAAATACCTAAAGATTTCTTAATTTATCTTAAAAATAAATTCCTTTGATCCTTTTTGTAATTAAACTTTTACTAGCAAGGTATGCGAAGGATTACAAATAATTTAACTTTCAGTAAACTCGTTTCCTTTTATTCATTAGTAGCCTAAAGAACAGTTTAATATTTCAGTATAACCCTATGATTAAAGGGTTGAAATCAAAAGCAAGATAGGCGATATCAACCCCCATTTTAAAAGAAAACATTTCGTGAAATATAAATTCATATTTTATAAAACAGGGGAATGTTAAGTCTGTGCACTAAAAAGGAAATATTTTGTAGATTATTTTATTTTTTTTAATTAAAAAAAAAAAGAAATATATGCGTTCTTACGATTAACCCAAATATTTAATTTTGAGGGCCATTTTCAACGAGTTGTAAATAACTGACTATTAGAAAATGGAAAGCAAGTTGGGGTAGAGTGGGATTTAAACCACGGACCTTTGAGCCGCGAGTCCGAGACACTAGCCACGGGATCACAACCCGATTCATAATTTAATAGTCTATTTTTAACTGTTCACAGCTATTTTATTTTATTATTATATTAAAACGTAAGCTTGTAACGAGATAAGAATGACTTTTTAGTCAAATCATATATATATATCATTCCAAGTCCGCTCCCTAGTCGGAGCATATGGTGTCCACGAAGATCCTCTAAGAATCTCTGTCAGCTTCCAGCTCCGGGGCATCCTCCCAAGTCAGGTTCGCGTCCCGTAGTTCTGACACGAACTGCCGACAAACAGCAGTGGACATCCAGGACGTCGAGAACCCGATGCCGTTTAAAGTAGGCAAGCGTGGTTAAGGCTCTCAGGAGGCATCCGCAGTACATGGCTAAGCTCACCGTATTACCCCCGCTTGATGACAGTTGTCACCGGAGTTTGCTGCGTCCGTTCTCTTATTATTTCATTAATCACAAAGTCAAACCACCGCACACCCAAGATTCTTCTGAGACACCTATTCTCAAAACTCAGAATTATGCTGTTTTGGGCCCTAGTGAGGTGCCACGATTCGCATCTGTAGAAGAGAATAGGTGTTATGCAGGCGGTATTTAGGCGGCATTTGGTTTTCGCCGAGTTAATATCCAATCTCTAGACAGCCTTCGTACTGTTAAATGTGGCGCCTGCTATTCCAAGCAGCACTCCTAGTACTTTTTAAAAGCTGATATTTTCCGTAACATATACTCACAGGTATTTGAAACTCTCGACCCTTTCGATGACTTGTTTGGACAAAATTAGGGGATTTAGGGCATCAAGGCATAAAGTGTTACATAGTACATTGGTTTTTGCAATATTTAATAGGTAAATCAGTGGAGATTTAACACAACACATTTGTTAAGTACAAAATTAACATTTTTATACTGGCAACTCACATAAGGCTGTAAATATTCCGATCCTACCCACATCCTTCTTAATTCAAATTGCTGTTGTCCTCTCGTCCTGTAAATGAGTCATATTGCGTCAAGTCCTACGCTGATAAATCTTTATCATATGTTTGCATCTGCATAGTTTCTGTTTTGGTCAATTAGTGTTCCATAAATAGCATAAAACATACATCCATCAAAATTTACACAATACTGGTATCGGCACAATAGTAAAAGTGAAGTGCTTCAATAAAGAAACGAAAACGGAAGAATTTAAAAGTGAGTACAATTTCTATACAGCCCACAACATTCCTTTTGTTGTCAACGTACAAGCCTGATAGGTAATCAGTTTAACAAATAACATAATCATATCTTCCGCTGTTTCGACAGGTTAAAATTGCATTTTTAAATTTGGATTATTTAATTTTTATTTCTCCGATAAGCCGTTAAGGATTATCCATTATTTTTTTACGTCCAAAGTTTATTTTAATGAAAACGCTAGAATTATTCAAGTTTATTCGGTTTTTTCTCAGTTGTAATACTAAAAAGAAATTCTGGTTTTGATTGAGAAAGGATATTTTTTATCAGAGATTAAACAAATATATATGTTAACTACCCGGTACCCGGGCTAATTTTAGTATCCGGCCGGATACCGGATAGTAGCTCAATATTTGGCGGATACCTTTTTTTTATTAAACAGCAAAAAAATAATAAAATCTACGACGCTCAATTGATTTATTGATATCAACGGTGTTTGGGAAAAATGAAGAAACAATCCGTTTTTAAAAAAATAATATTTTTGTATTAAAACGTTCGTCAGCGTTCAGTATACGCTTAAAAAAATAATTTTAGCGCAAATAAAAAATAATTAAACACTCAAAAATATTGTTCAAATAAAAATATATTTTCTAGAAAAAAAAATACAATGTGCCGGATATCCGGCTTAAGGGCTCTCCGAATATCCGGTATCCGGCTAAAAAAATATCCATTTCATTTATGCCAATTGTCAAAATTGGATTTTAATATCATATTTAATTCTAGAAAAAGAGATACTTTTTAGTAAGTTACCTCCTAAATAAAATGTATTCAAAACATAAGAGTATTTAAACCCCCTAACTTTCGCTAATTCCTTGATAAAATATTTATTTTTGAAGGCTTTTAATATAAAAGTTTTTAATTTAATATAAATACTACTAAACCAAAAACGATAAAAACTTTTTTTTTCTCAAAAACTCGAGCTTTTTGCTCCATTACAGATGTAGAAACGTAAAGTATCAGATGTTGGCATAAATTGTGCACATGTTTTTAAAAATTTTAATATGAACACAAAAAATAAAAATGGTAAAGATTATACGTCTTTCAAAATATTTTTTTCTGCTCTACATGACATTGTGTTTGCTTATACGTTGAGGATATTATTTTATTTGATTAAAATCCTTTTAAATGGAATGTCAAGTCTACGAAAGTGAGCTTTTTCGATACCTCGGTCTATTCGCGTTCAATCGAGGAAATAAAGGAGAATACATTATTGACTATTTTTTTGTTAAATAATGAAGAAAAATGCAGTATTGACGAATTTGTTGTAAAATAATGCAGAAAAATACATTTCTGACTGATTTTTTGTAAAATAATGAAGGAGAATAGAGTATTGACTAATTTGTTGTAAAATAATGAAGGAGAATACATTTTTGACAGATTTTTGTTGTCGTTTTTTGTTGCATTCTCTTGTACTCTTCATTTGAAATAAAATGGACACAGGTTATGTTAACACCAATATATGATAACACAAAAAAACGCTAAATTTGTTTAATTAAATAAAAAAAAATACACCAAAAATGTAGTTCTCAAACAAAATTTTTTAAAGAGTAACTAAAGCAAGGAATATCTTAAGAATCAAAAGAAACGTCTGTTTTTCAATCTAAAAGTTTGATGAATCCATTTTGAGTCTTATCTATTTGTAATGTTAAATAAATTGAATGGTGAGAATTCAGAATAACGGAAACAAATCCAAGATGGCTACGAACGGAGGCATTATATTTTATCTTGAGTAGATTAAGGTGCTTGTTTGATGGTAAGAATAATAAAGACTAACTTTTTGTAAGCTTACCTAACAGATTACTGAATATGGGAAGTATAAAAAAAGTTTTTCATTGATAATCACAACAAGATCTTATTTTCTGAAATGATCAGCAACTTCATTTTCATAACTTCGTTAAAAATTCGTCTCTTTATTTATCACGTGAGAATATTTTAAAAGGTGTATTTACAAAATGAATGCTTTAGAATAAAAAAAAAACAATTAAAAAGTTCATCGGTTTTTTGATTATTTTTATTTGTCAATAGACTCTCAAACTAAGCCAAATAAAAAAAATAAAAAAACAAAAAAAAAATGTATCGTATAATCATGGCAACGATTGTTTGAAGAAACGTTTTTTTTTTATTACTGCGCGTGACGTCATTCGGTGAGTTGTTCTGATCGGTGGGTTGGCTTCCCGAAAACCGTAAATCTACCATAGCACTCTATCATTGGTAAATTAAAAATAACTTGTGACTTTATTTAAATTAGTTTAATTTAATTTTTACCACGTGTAAGAAAACATTTTTTGTTTCCGATTTCCCGTAGCACTGAACTTCTTCACTATTTTCATATTTTACCTATGGACACTTAGTAATGCATATGTCACTATCGAAAACAAATACTATTTGTAATCAAAACAAAATGCCGTGATGTTTTTGTAGCGAAATTTCTTTACAAAAAATAAGATATAAAGTAGATACCAACCTACTCAATAAAATATGAATACACTTATAACTCAGTTGGCTACTACGCTTGAGGTCCTGAGTTCGATTCCTGAAAAGTCCAATTTGAGAAACTTATGTACAAAGTGATTATATGCTACAATAGTTCAATGTCCATGGACTGATCACCTTGATGAGAGGTATAAAATAATATATTATCTTAACAATAAAAAGTAACCATATATTTATAATCCGTTTTCCCTTTTGAAATATCAGAGATTCAGTACTTTAAGTTTTTCATTAAATCTTCATAAAGTTAGTTTCATAACTTCAGTCTGTTAACATTTAAAGAGGGGGGAATAATAAATTGCTTCATTAATTTATCGAAAGTACCTTCAACGAATTGCGATAAGTATTTTATCTTTATTTCAATATATCTGGGGGGTAATGCCAGGAGTCAGATTTTGGTCAAAATCAATTAGGCATCGTAAATTACTCTAAAAGAACTATTCTTATAGCGCTATAAGTTTTAATGTATTCATTTACGGCTGTACGCCACAGAAACGTAGGCCGCGATTATAAACGGTTTTTTTCCCCGTTGCGTTCATAGAACGCATAGAATCATTGCTTCCCCTAAATTTAGCAAAATAATGTATCTAATACAAATTATCTATTATAATACCATACATTGAGATAACTTTAAACAAATAATGAAATAATAATTTTATTAATAATCGCGATAAATTGCGGAGGATTACAAAAAATAATATAAAAACAATATACGCCTTATAAAAACAATGTTAAAACGCAACATAACCCCATACACATCCATTCGTTAGCGCTGTCGTGCGCGTACTGATCGGCGCGATCTTGCTACTAGGTGGCTGTCTATTGATTACAAGCAAAGAACGAAAGAACCAAATAGAAATTCCATTCCAGCACCGTGCTGAACGCGCAATCCGCACGTAGGCGCAAACTAAAATTTTCACCAGGTTGTGGAAGCAATCGAAATATACCAATACATTATTTTTCATGTAGTTTTGACGCGATGCGGCCGCAACCCCGCGCCGCACCGCAAGCGAAGATGCGATTATGGTATTTTGGCACTAAACATGATGATATAATAATTATTTTGTGATGTAGAAGGAATACAAAATAAAACTTAGAATTTGCTAAAAAAGTTTATCTATTATATCGATTTTTTGCGTCCAAATAATGACTAGTTCTTTTTTTAAAAACTTATGTTTTTTAACAAGATATTATTTTGGTTTGACTGCATTTTAATAAAATAAAATAAAACGCCAAAAAATACTTAGCAGTTAGTGATAATAGTAGGTTAAAGTTTCTAGTAAAGTTGGTTGGCTTGTTTTTACAATTTATTAGTAAATATGTGAAAATAATGTTATTATTTCTGATCATATGTACTAAGTATTTAGTTTCATCTTTAATTTTTTAAGATCAGTCTTTATTATTATACACCAATTACGTTAAAATTAATTGTTTATAGAAGCAAGCATAAGGGACACGCACTTTTGCCGTATTTTTACGACTAACAACACCGTGCAAGACACACTGGAACTGCCCGACGTCGCGCGTCGGCACGATCGGAGCTCGCCAGAATCTGCGTGTGCCCGGTCTGCTTCGGTTCAGTTGCTCTCTCTTTTTCTAAAACTTACAAATACCTACATTATATAAATTCGTGTCACGGTTAATTCATTCAGTGTTGTACTTAATTTAATCACATCTTTGTAAATCTAGTATTCATCATTATCTATTAAATCTCAGAACAGTGTAAATAAATATTTCATCTAATTTTACGCCACTTTGCAACATAACTGCTTTAAGTCAAACCAACCATTTCATATTAACAAAAGATTTCACTACATAATTGTATCACGCCGGGGTCACCAATACGGCGAAAGTGCATGCCCATACTTCCTTAATCAAAAACCCCACCCCGCGCCAATGGTATTTTCATTGGTGCATATCGAGACGGTAAACTTGACTTTTATAGTATCTTCATCTACCCCAATTTGACGAATTTCGATCTACCGACTTGTCAACATGCGTTTTTATTACGTCATCTCAGACGTCATATTTTATTTTATTTTATTTTATTTTATTAGGGAAATCAACAGTTCTACATACATATTTTTAGTAAACAAACAGATATAGTGTATAAACTCAGAACTAATAACAGATTTCCACATAGTATACAAAGTTAGTAAAGAAAATATATATTACATATCAAATAAATACATACAATTTATACATATCAAAATGTTATTTTCAAGTACTCAATAATCAAAGATTTTTTAAATATTAATTTTAAGAACATTAAGTTACTGTAAATTGGGCGGGATAAGGACAAAAATGCTTGAAGAGAGGATAAGGAGGGGGGGGGGAGATGTACATATTTATTATTATAATGTCTACTAAGTTACATAATACATTTTTAGTGTAAATTTTAAATCTGACAGAGTGATGTTTGTATAATCTATATTTTTAAATTTTGTATTGTACATTGAAAAAGTCCTACAAAAAAGCATTTTTAACATACGATGTTTTACTTATTGGTACATGAAACAGGTGGTACCGTCTACAAATCCTGGCTGGCACATGTATTGTTATTAAACCAAGCAGCTCTGTACAGTCAACCATTCCTGTCACAATTTTGTAAAGCAGTAGTTGGTCCGCACACACTCTGCGGTATTGTAGAGAAATGATTCCATGGAAGGTGGAGGCAGTGAGAGTAGATACATAAGAAATACCGGTTTTGTATTTAAGGTACTTTATAAATTTGTTTTGAATATTTTCTATTCTGCTTATATATATGGCATACTGGGGATTCCATATCTGAGAGGCGTATTCCAAATGGCTTCTGACAAATGTATAATATAATGAAATAAGGGCCTTTGGATTATCAAAGTGTTTACTCATTCGAATTATGAAACCTAACATGCTCAATGCTTTGGAGGTAATTTTATTGATATGCGATTCAAAAAGTAGTTTTGAGTCTAAAACAATCCCAAGATCTTTAATTTCGTGCTTTATGATCGAACACATGCGCCATTGCGACGTCGAGTTTTCAAATTCAACGAATACGTGTAGCTAAAACTTTACTTCGCGTTTACTGCTTAATTACAATAAAAGTTTTACTCTTTCGTATTTAAAATATGCTTTTGTGATAAAAGTTAGTCAGACAGTGAAATATTGCAATGTTAAATCACCATCAAAACAAATATTTCACTGCCTCCCTGCTAGGAATCGAATCCAGGACCTCAAAAATTGTAGACGAACTAGCCTACTCTACCCAACGAGGTGCATTTATCTCCACTCTATTTCTTTTTCCATGATTTTTACCTGAGCGTAGCCATCGAGTCAAAAACGATCGTCCCGGGTTCTTGTTATTTTTAACACCAAAAACTGTATTTTTAATCCATCCGGGCACATAAAGTAATATAACATTGGTAATAAATGGTGATTTTCAGAAAACTTTGAAATTATTTTATATTTAACATTTTCTATGCAACCTTTGATCATGTTGATTAAAAAAACTCCAAATATTCGTATCAAAAACAGCCATTTTTCAGCCTGGTTATTAATGGTATGATTCATCAATGCTTTTACGCAGCCCATGTATATTGTGGTAGAAATATAAATTTAATTAATTAAATTTTATATTTTATATTCAGAGCAACATTATATTTCATTATCAATAAAAAAGAGCAATTGCTTAATTAATTCGAGTATAATTTTTAATATTAGTAAAATTTACGCCGTGACGTCGCGTCGATAAGGAAGTGCTCCCTTGAGACGACAGTAAAAAAATTACTTCATCTGAAATAGTAATAAGGAGTACGCTGATATCCCTGTATCGACGGTGTTTTACAAAAATGCGTTAAGCCACACCAATTTCAGTAAGATAAGTTATTTTTTTGTTTTGCACGCCATTTTGTAAAAAAGACCTTAATTATATTGTTATGGCATTTGTTACAATCAATATAGTGTAAAGTTTTCGCAAACCAAGTTTTGTAATATTTCCATTGAAAATAAATGTAAAAATGTAATTTTAAAAAAAATAATTATAAAAGCGCCATCTATGAATAATTAGTAACATATTTTCGTTAAGAATAACCTAAATAGTTAGCTTATCTGCTACACACATGGTTTTATAACTTACAAATAAATTAAATAATATTTTTTGTTCTCTTATTTCTAATGGCGTTTCCTTATTATATAACTGTACAGTTAGGTGCATTAACGAGTTCTGTGTCTTTGTCTTTTTGAAAAATGGCAGCCTTACTTCATTTTTATTTCTAGTTTCATATCCGTATTCACATTGATTAAAAAAAAACATTTTTAGTAAATTCTCTTAAGGAATAATTACTAAGCGTTTTGTGAACAAAAAACATTACGATTAACAAATTACAACAGAGATGGAGAATACCTGAAATAAGGGAAAATGGAAGTCTAAGCATTTACAGGGCTTATGCCCTGTCATTGGCTGGTTTAAGTGGAAGGTTTTCTCCATCCCTGTTGTAATTTGTTAATTTTAATGACTCCCGAGGGGGCAAAATACAGTCTTTTTTATACGAACATTTGAACAAACTCAAATATTGTAACGAAACTAACTGGTCCAAGCTGAAGTTTAAAAATTGAAAAATTGTTTTCAGGCGTTGCCTAGTATGTGAAATAATTCAGTTAGATGAATCTGTTCACAACAATAAAGGTTTCAGCTTTTTACTTCACTTAAATCAACAAATGGAAGAATTGAAGAAATATGGATGTTCCAACATAAGCAAAATGGTTAATGTTACACAGTGTGTAAAGTGGCCTCTTAAACCAGCCAATGACAGGTTATCAGCCCTGTAAATGCCTAGACTTCCATATCCCCTTATTTTAGGTATTCTCCACCCCTGTTGTAATTTGTTAATCTTAATGACTCCCGAGGGGGTGAAATCCAGTCTTTTGTCTACGAACATTTGGATAAACTCAAATATTGTAAAAAACATTACATTCAAATATATCAGTGGACGTATTGTCATAATTTTGGTTTGTTTTTGTTGGCTAAGATATTGTTTTTAGCAATAAGTCTGCCAAAAGTACTTATTCATTGGTACGTAAAGTTTTAAAAAAATAAAAGTGAACAGGCAGATTATTTTTTTGTATTAAATATAAAATTTAAGATAGTTACTTTATTATTATGAGTAAGTTGAGTCACAGAAGACATACTTGGGAGTTTATAGTTGGTTGACTTTTGCTTTACGTATTTTAACCCGTTTGGTTACAAAC
The DNA here is from genome assembly GCF_059751315.1 of Micrasema longulum. Classification (NCBI taxonomy): domain Eukaryota; kingdom Metazoa; phylum Arthropoda; class Insecta; order Trichoptera; family Brachycentridae; genus Micrasema; species Micrasema longulum. Next base: position 437,315 of record NW_028279464.1, on the reverse strand, counting down.
CCACTGGAGAATCCATGTGAATAGAATTCTCATTTTGCGATTGAAATATATTTTATTATAGCGGACAATTAAATTATTTTCTCCAAAACTGTCAATGTGAGCTAGTGGATTATGCAGCCAACAATATATTAAGATGTACTCGAACTAGAGAAAATCAATATGTTATAACACTGACTAACCTGGAGTTGAGTCTTCTCCCTTGTCGGCGATCAGCTCACGCGCTAACAGGGAAACTGGTGGTCAGGAAAACTGCATGCACACAATTGTCTGGAGTCTGGAGGCGAGGCGGATGATGATTAATGGCGATGGATGATAAAGTGTTTGCGGCGTTGTGTGATTTATAGCGTAAAATTATATTTACTTTTACGGTGAAAAAAGTGAAAAATACTTTTCAACAATCAGAAAAGCGTGCGAACATAACTCGTTGAAAAAGCGAAAAATCGCGCGGAAGAAAAATTATAATTTATACAAAGTTGCTTTAACTGCCTAACTAGGGTAATTTACCCCGTTCTAAGACAGTCAAAATAATATAAAAAACAGTAATCAATACATAAAAACAGTTATAAAGATAGAGGACAAAGTAAAAAACAAAGTAAATAATGGAGTAAAAACATGGTAAAAAATGAAGTTAAAACATAGTAAAAATAAAGTAAAAACATAGTAAAAATACAGTAAAAAACTTAGCAAAACCATAATAAAAAAAGAAAGTAATAAATGCAGTGAAAACATAGTAAACAACATTTAAAATATTTAAATATTCAGTAAAATGCGAAATAAAAACAGAATACATGGTAAGAAGTATAATTAAAGTCATAGTAAAAAATGAATGTATGTATATGGCAAAAAGCATATTTAATAAAAAAACAAACAATTAAAAATATTTGATTGATTTGGTGTTTATTTTGTAGAACTCCATATCTACATATAAAAATAAAAACTTCGTGACAATTGTTTTGCCTTATTAGGGCATTTTCAAACGAATGTGAAGATTATTTGGATTGAATGTCCTTATATAGTTATAAAATACAAGGTACTTAAGTAGAAAATAAAAATAATCTTATGAACTATAGCATGTACATTAATCATAATTGAGGGAAAAACCAATGGTTAAGGGTGAGGCTAAGTGTTTAATAGGTAATGGGGAATTTAGGTATTTATATTTGAATTTCAGGGAAAATATAACAAAGTCAGTATTTATTGACATACAAGTATGTATTGTGAGATAATTAATGAAGCTTTATAGTTTTGTAAATTTAGATAATTGTTGTCGAAAAAATATCAATAATATTATAATAGGTTGCTGTTCATTTTAATTTTAAAACATGATTGAAATATTATAAGGAAATTTATATAAACATAAATATATTATTATACAATATTTCTATTTTTAGGAATTTCTTATCAAAATATATTAATGCAATTGTAACATGATTCATCTATTAATTACGCGTCATATAAGCATGTACAAAAAGAACAAAGTGAAGAATAACAGTCTATTTAAATACGAAGTCACGAAGTTTTTATTTTTATATGTTTATATTTGTAAAAATAAAATAAAGTGTTCAGTAGACACAAATCAGTGTTTGATTTCTAATTATAAGTTTAAAATTAAAAATTATGTTTTGTATTCTATAATAATATGCATGCTTCCACTTTCCATTATGTTATATCCCAACTCAACACAGGGCTCTTGGCCTCATAGAGTTAGGGATACGTTATTATTTATTTCTTATATGTATATTTACATATATCGGCCTCGTGGTGTAATAGTCAGCGCATTTGCCTACCATGCAAGAGATCTCGGAATCGATTCCCGACAGGGTTTACATGAAATATTTATTTAATTGGGGGTTTTCACACTAAATTATTTCATAGTCCCTGAAAGACTGAGTAAGACTGAGAAAAAAGAGCGTAAGACGGATCATCTTATGTAACAAAAAATGATCAAGATAGGCTGCAATTGGTGTATTAATGCAGTGTTTTATGCACCATTAGGTGCGGATAGAGAATGATGATCTCTACATGAATAAATAAATATATGTATGAACATATTTTTTAAGACTAAACTTCTTACAAAGGTCTCTCCTGTGCCCTTTTTGTTATAAATGCACTTTTAAAATTATATTTTTACAAATACACACATGAATACAAAGTCACACACATACAATTATGTTAAGTCTCTACATATGTAATATATTATTAGATTAACAGTAGATTTTTGTATTGGCTCTTATATTGTCAAGATATTTATATGCAATGGTAATATGTAATAGCCGTAAAAATTGCGAATAAAATAATATAAAATAAACATTACGATTAAAAATAAATTAATTTATGCAATGTCTCTTGAGATGGCTTTTGTTTTGGAGAAGTTAAGAAAGGTCGGTTAGTGATCATATACTAATATTAACTAAAAGTAGTTTAAATTTTTTACCATTAAATTATACTTTAAATATAATTAATATTTACAATTAATCTAGATATGAAAGAGTTAACTTGAATGAATGCTATCTTACAGCTAACTAACCCTTTGGATGTAGACCTCAAAAGTTATGGTTTCGAAATGTAAACTTTAATATTATATTACATTCCGTGACTAAGATACTAACTGTCACCTTTGTTATAAGTTTTGTTTGAATTATATCTAATTTGATTATAATTTATGTGATTAATAAATCGAAATTCTCCATAAACAATTGCTAGTATTGAGACATCGCACTTAAAATAGCTTGTAAACTATTGTTTTTAGTTCAGTTTCAGTACCAAAATACTACAAATTATTATTTTATTATTTTATTTTTTATGTATTAAGGAAAAACAACTGTTGTTATATTAGAATACAAAATATAAAAAATAATACGTACATCCAGTTAAAGTTTTTCACAAATATGACGAGAAAACATGTTACACAGTAAAGAGAAAAATAATATATTATATAAGACATGAAAAAAAAAGAGCTCTGAAAAAGATGAGGAAATAGAGTGGAGGAGTGGAAGAGAGGGATTTTCGTAATATACTCGTAGTTGACCAAAACATTTAAGTTTGTAAATGAAAATTCTTGATGGAAGTTCATTGTAATTTATTATATAAATAAAACACGAGTGATACTTTAATCCGCAAATTTGGAAAATCCAGTGACCGGTTTTATCGCTTTCGCGACATCTTCGAGACTGGTATCTTTATTAAATTGTTAAATGTATTTATACAGAACAGAGGTAAGGATAGATAATTCAAAGTTATATGTAAGTAAATTAAATAAAGTTATTTTTATCTTAAGGATCATTATCAACAAATTTTCTTTGGGTTACCTAATGAATTGATATAATGCTATTTTAATGAGTTTAAGTATTTTATTTTATTTTCGGTGTGCCATCCTTCATGAGTATTCTATCCTTACCTCTGTTCTGTATAAATACATTTAACTCTTTAATAAAGATAGCAGTCTCGAAGATGTCGCGAAAGCGATGAAACCGGTCACTGGATATTCCAAATTTGTGGATTGAAGTATCACTCGTGTTTTATTTATATAATAAAAAAATAAATAAAAAAATAGTTGACCAATTCAAAATTTTGATATTATAATAAAATAAACATAATTAAAGAAACATAAACTTGTTACGCACTGACACATGTTTTATTTTACAGTGTTTCAAAAATTTTTTTTTGAAGTCACAAAATTTTGTATTAAAAATATCTAAATGGGGACAAAGTAAATTAAATTTGGAGCAGCTTGAAATTAAACTTTGAAATTTGAAAAATTAAAATAAAACTTTGTTTTTAGTGTTGCAAAATTTTATTATTTTACAAGAACACTACTACAGTTCCAGGAGAGCACTCCTCCCATCGACGGGTGATATAAAACTAACATAGTAAATATAGAATGTTGTTCACGGTATCATTTTAGAATCTATACAAAAAACAAGCGAATTAATCAGCGATGGAACCTTAAGCAGGGTGGTTATTTCGCTTATCTAAGGTGTTAGCCATAGAATAGTCTAGAAGGAGCGTAGAATCATATTTGAATACATCGGACTGAGTCCAATAATTCCCCCACTATGCCTCACTTTCGCCGCGCGCATTCGTGATGCCGCCGCGTAATGTTGCACGATGGGTAAAAAAAAATCATAACACAGATGTAAGGTAAAAAAAAAGTAATATGTTAATTTCTCTAAAATTTTATTGTGCACGCGGAAACATTGATTGACACAACAGAGTAGATAAGTAAAGAGTCATTTAATAAGAGTAATTAAATTAATGAGCTTTGAACTAATTTTAAATATAACAAATTTTATTTGACATAAAACGGATATTTTTATATCATGTTAAATTACATTAATGTCATTCAAATGTCCCCCACGGCGTTGTTTAATGCGAGGTCTAATTTTCATTAGTTCTTTTATTGGATGAGCAAAGTAGGGTAAAAAAAATTCTACCCTGGCAACACTAACGAAATTTCCATTTTGTTTCTTCGACAATCTGACAGATGGAAAAATAATTCAATTTTTAAGTAATGTATTTGTTATATACACATTCATTTGCAAATTACAGATGAAATGTGATTGCATCCTGTTTCTTTAAGATCCTAGCAGTATTTCTAAACTTTAAAAAGACACAACACGGCATAGTTGAATTCAAATCAGGAGTTGCGTACTGAGCGACGTCTACAATGAAACTAATTGGTCAAAACGTAAACCTACTCATTTATGAGTAGTTGAGTCGCCCTCTGTTTGATGTGCGTATGCGGTTTCTGGACTATTCTTAATTCTATGGTGTTAGCATATATTTATTTACTTATTAAGGAAATTATACAGTCTTTTTTATAAATACAAGGTACAAAATTACAATTTAAAAAACTAAGACTAATTACAGATTTCATGTGAATTTATTATGAATGCAGGAGGAGAGGGGAAAAATAATTAAATTAAAAAATATATATTCATAAAAATTAAATAAAAAGTACATTATAGGGAGAAGATATTGTACAGCTCGAACTTTACTTTCCTCCTCTCTCTCTCTGCTTCCATGAACATATATATTTAAGAGTAAAAATTTACTACCAACAATAATTAATTACAAAATTACATGCAGGTAGAAGATGCACAGATGAATGAATAAAAGATAAGAGTTGAAATTTACATTATAAGTTAAAATTTAAATTAAAAGTTAAGCAGGAGATAAATTAAAAATGTCTTTAATAGATCTGATAAAAATATGGTATTTACAGTGTAATATGTCGATGTCACTAAAACTGTCATTATAGGTGATCTGTATTCTTCGAAGAGTGCTATTTTTCATATAATTAGTCATTGAGTTAGTAATGTCGAAGAGTACAGATTGACGAGTTCTATGGACAGGGACTCGATATGAAATGCTTCTAACAATTTCTGAGTTCAATTAATTCAATTAGGTTATTAACAATTTTTTAGAGAAAGCTCATATCCAACATGGTACGCTGAGTTGGGAGATTTTGTGGACTCAGTCCTACTTGAAAATGAAACATTATTTTTGAAATCTCATTGTCTAAGAAAACAGTTCTGAATATATATGGATGCTTATGTCATTTCGCGTCTAGATTACTGTAATGGAATATACGCAAATCTCCCAAAATATCAAACTAATAAACTTCAATCTGTTTTCAATGCAGCAGAAGGCTTATTACGGGAGTAAAAAAATATTCTCACATCTTACAACATCTCCGAATTTTGCACTGGTTAAAAAGCCCAGAGAGAATAAAATACAAGCTTTGCTGGACTGTATTTAAATCCCTTCGTGAAATGGCTTTAAAATACCTATCGGACCTTTGTATTAGGGAAAATGCATGTCAAAGAAAATCTACTCTTAGGTCAGCATTTGATTCAGGAAGAGGAAAACTTGTCGAAATCCGGCGCTCCCCAAACACTAGATTTGGAGATCGTGCTTTTGCCGCCGCCGGCTCCTCTGCCTGGAACCAATTGCCTTTAAACTTACGAATTTTATTAACATTTATTATTGATGAACAACATGGGTTCAGGAAAGGCCGCTCGGTTGAAACCAATCTAATGGTTTTTACAAACTACGTCACGGAAGCTCTGGATGCAGGACATCAGGTAGACTGTTCATATAATGACTTCGCCAAGGCCTTTGATACTGTCGACCATGATGTCTTATTAAATAAGCTGTATGAGATCGGTTTCTCGGATGGTATGTTAAAATTAATGGCGAGCTACCTCCAAAACAGAAACCAATACGTCTCCTACGGTCTATTCGCGTCAGAGTGTTTCCATACTTTCTCGGGTGTCCCGCAAGGCTCTAACCTGGGTCCATTGTTGTTCTCAATTTTCATTAATAATATTAAAAATGTAATTTTGAACTCGCGTTTTCTGTTGTTTGCGGATGACTTAAAACTGTTTTTAAAGGTGACAACTTCTGACGATTTTCGTCTTCTCCAAGCGGATATATCTAATATATCTGAATGGGGAAGGCGAAACAAACTTGGGTTTAATGTTTCCAAGTGTTCGGTCACGTCCTTCACTAGGGCCCAAAAAACTCTTTTTTTTCGCTACAAAATGAATGACCAGAATCTGATACGAACATCGAATGTTAAGGATCTGGGCGTTAGATTTGTAAGCACTCTGACATTTCATGAACACATAGAGACAATCAGTGGTGATGCATTGAAGATGTTAGGATTTGTTCTGCGTACTGCCAGGGTTTTCGAAAATACCCGCGTACTGAGAACTCTTTACAACTCCTTGGTGCGAAGTAGACTCGAGAGTGGCTCGATGATTTGGGGCCACATGAACTGAAGTACTCTCTTATGATAGAGAAAATCCAAAAGAAGTTTCTGAGATATCTCTACATGAGAGAGTGCGGGTATTATCCTTGGCTCTACCCGACCGAGTTTCTCCAGGGTATGCTTGGCTACAACAGTTTAGAGACTAGAAGGAATGTGTATTTGACCACACATTTTTATCGATTGTTGCGCGGTATGATCGATAATTCTGAAATTATGATGAGCATTGGTTTGTATGTTCCTGATAATTACCTAAGACAGCGTCAGCATAGATTGTTTCATATTCCGATATTCAGGACCAACCTGCCTATGGTTATGCCTGTTGGAAGAGCTACCGCTATGTTGAACAACATCGCTCTGCATATTGATCTGTCCCATGTATCCGAAGGGGTTTTCCGGAGCAGGATTCTTCGACTCCTTTGACATGAGTCTCTTTCGTGTATTTTTTTTCCTTTTTTATAATATGTACGTATTGAATATATTTTTGTAATGTATATGTTATATTTAAAATAAATAAATTGAATTGAAAGTTGAATTGAATCATCGACAGTCCTAGTCAGTTCAGATCCCAACTAAAATCAACTCAAATCCACTTCTTTAGACTATGATACCCTAAATTTTAAATCTAGAAATATAATATATCACGGTAGTTAAGTTAGAATGTAAGTTTAGGTAAACAATTATAAGGCGTCCTTGAGGTGATTTTTTTACAAAAATTGCGCTATATAAATCAGCCAAATATTATTATTATAGTTATATAAAGTACAGATACGGAAATATGAAGGAAAGAATGTTAAATGGAATTTAGTTCTTAAAATCTAGCACATAATTAAGTTACAATAATTAAGCCTAAGATTTGGTATGTGGGAAGACATCCACTTGGCTAAGAGAATGTTATCAGACGCGGGTTTATGTCTACGGGGGTGGCAAGTGGAGTGAGGGAGGTCCAGTATCACCTTACAGAGGTGAAGTATATGTAGGCAAAGTATGTTCTTGGAAAAACAGGAATGAAAGGCTGAATGCTGTCAAAATGCGATCTCTCAGGTAAATGTGTGTTAAAATGTACGATAGATGCACAAATGTTGAGATCCGTACGTTGTGTAAGGCTATAAGCATTATCGACTAAATCAAAAAAGGAGCTCTGCGCTGGTTTGGACATGTGGAGCGAATGGACAGTGAAAGAACAGGTAAGAACATTTTCAATGCGAACGTTGATGGATGCACAAAAGAAAAAGACCGAGGAAGACATGGTATGACCAAATCCAACAAATACTTGTAGATAAACATGTCAATAGTCGTAATAATATGCGCGCGTGCATGAGAAGATGTATGAATGTAGAGGAAGCAAGATCTGTATGCAAAGATTGAAGGATGTGGCGTTCTATCGTCTTTGCCTACCCTTACGGAGAAATGGCGTATTAGTTTGTAGTTATTGTTGTAGTATTCCATGATTTTATTTTCCTTGTTTGTCTATGCTACATAGTTTTATGTTCATTTTGTTCAGTTTCTTGTATATATGTTTCTTAATGTAATTTTTGAAATTGGCTTTCTCCGTATTTGTAATAAATAAATTTAAAAAATGAAAACAAGACAATTAAAATATATTTGAACATTAAAAGACACAATATTTAGTAAAATACACTATTTATTATTCGGTTATACATTAATTTACATGCGTTTTTTTTTTAAAGTTAAACTTTGTCTTTGTATAAGTATAGGGGAGAAATGGATATTGGCGCGCAGTTGATAATGGCGCACTCCCGTCTATCTCCCAAACTATGCAAGTTTGAACATGTTAGATTACAGTAATACAATTGGCTTGGAGAAGGATTCCGTTATACACTTGTTTCAGAAGCTTCCGGTGTCCTGAGCGTGTTGGACCAGTCGATCTCTATTTTCGTGTGTTTTCTTATAATTTTTGTTAGATTTAAATATGAAAGTTATGTGGCATTTAAATATCATGTCACCATTTGTTTGATAGTAAACAGAGCTGAATTTATTCATTTGTTTCATTTATACTATAATTATTTAAATATGTTTTTTTAAAACTAAAATGACCCAGTTGGCTAATAGCGTGTTTGAGCCGCGCGCGCCAATTTTAACTGCCACACCTCTAAAAACAATACTTGAAACGAAATATGAGAGAAGAAAAGGACTAAAATAGCAATAAACGATGGAAAAAAAAGTAATACTAGGTTACAAGAGGAAATTACAGTTGGAATCCAGAGACGAAACGAGTGATGAAGAGGTATTCTTTCTATGTGATGATTATTCTAATGATGACATGGTGAATGGCGATCTTAATGAGTTATGCGCTTTTTGTGGAGAATTTGGACGAGACCAAGAAATGTGGTTTTGTTGTTTGTTGCTGCTGTAACTGGGTGCACAAAGAATGCAGTGTAAAATATACGAGAAGAATATGGTTTTAAAAGGATTTCATTTAATTTTTAATTGTAAATTTAAAAGTTTTCTCTTATATTTGTTTTTTTATTAAAGTATCTATTTTAAACTAAACTTATATGTGGATTAAGAAAGGCGCGGTAATATCAAACTAAAGGCGCGCTATTAACATACCGGTTTGATAATACCGCGCTTTGATGAAGTTTTTGTTTTTTTATAGAAAACTAACCTAAGAACTAATTTAAGAGTCAATAGATGTAATGTACCTATAAATGTAATCGAAATTAAAATATCTGTTCAGTTGTGATTGCAAAATGCAATATGCTTTAGGGGCTCGCCAATATCCAACTCTCCCCTACATCTTATTCACAAATTTCATAAAAATTGTGAATTAAAAAAAAAACTTTTTTTTGTCTAAATAAATATTATTTTTTCTTAAAAATTTTTTTTTCGTATTTCTGCTCTAAAAACAAGCATCAACATAAAGCATCAAAATGTTTCATTCTGAGTAAGATTGCGTGGGTCGTTCTCTCAAGTTTAGTTCTAGAACAATACAACATTTTGAAACCTTCCACTCTCGACCCCTAAGTATTTAATTCTACACGTAGAAAGGGGGCGCTAATTTTCAACGTTTTTCTTAGTTATCTATATACAGCCTAACCTAGTGGTGGCATTGTATAAGCATTATAATTTTTGTGAACAAGTATTTTGTTTGTTATAGCTAAAGCAACTGTTAAAATATCCTGGTAATTTTGGGCCATTTAGCAAAAGAACAAAAACAAACTTAATATTTTTTATTCAATTTAAAAAGACATTATTTTCAGGGAGTTATCTTGGACATACAACTTATTTTCAACACTCATATAGAGGTTTTTTTAAAAATCAAAATCATAGAAAATGTTAGGCTTTCTAATGGGAGTTTAAGGTTCATAGTCCATAATCGTTGACACACACGTGGTAAAACATTTCACCTGAAATAGTGTGATGACCGAAAAAAGCAATGTCATCATCTTCTGTAGAATCCAACATCATATTTAATGCAACTCTATCAGTATTGGACATGAAATCGGGATCATCGTTCTGAAGTATATTCACATCGTCCCTACCATGAAAAAATGAACTACAAAAGAACGTCGCCTAAAAAGAGACCTCAGGGCGTCGCGTCGCAACGCCAGTCAGTCGACCAGTTAATGCGAGTCAGACCAACAAATTTAGTTGACTTCAGTCCAGTGGCTTAATCACAAATAACTATCGACGTGCTTAAAAACATGCTAAGTATTTGAGCGATCGCCATGTACAATAATGAACATGCTTAAGTTATCGCATCGTCATAAGTCAACGCGTGTGTAATCTCTAAGTCAACGCTCGTGTTAATTTGTTTTTTGTTTTCTTCATAAATAAACATAGTTTATTGGCAAAAAATCAGTGTTTACCATAAAAAATAATACAATATATTGCATAAACTACCAGACAAAACACTCGGACAGTCTTAACAAAATATATTAAAAATATTGTCACTTACAATAGAAAATGAATTTAAAAAAGAAAAATTATTTTACCAAATGAATCTCATCCTTAAGGCTTCATAAATAAATTTCAAATAAAAAAAATAGAAAACACTCGTTTAATAATTTTCGTAAATGAATATATATTTACAGTAAATTGTCAAATATTTTGTTGTGATGTTTGCTCATTTAACGGTTAAAGAAAGAAAGGAATACTGTTATGTTTTGTTATGACATTTTGCTTAATTAGTAAGTTCAGTATTCTTTTTATTGTTTTTATTTGTAAAAAGACTATCAAACTAAGCCAATAAGCCCTGGACTGTCCATTTGTTGACTTTGTGAAGGAACTGAAACCTTTATCACGTTAGTGAGATCTATCCGGCTGAAACAATTGAAATTGAAAATAATTTTCCAACTCTCAAAAGTCAACAGATGGAAGAGTTGAAGAAATTTGGATGTTTAAATATAAGCGGATGTTGAATGTTACACAGTGTGTGTCAAGTGGCCATTCAAAGCAACCAATTAATAATGCCTAGACTTCCATATTCCCTTCTCAAAAATGTTTTTCTTCTCTGTTGCAAAAAAAATTGATATGAACAACTCCCTAGGGAGGAAATCCAGCCAGTCTGCAAACGTTTGCACATACTAAAACATTGTTAAATTGTACTTAGGTACATTTAAAAAATAAAGCGAACAAGAAAAAATAATATTTCAGTGCAACAGAAAATGACCAAGTTATAGAATACGTATGTTGGCGGTGTACAGCAAGGAAGGAATTTCTTATATTTATTGTAAAAATATTCATTGATTTACTGTCAAACTAAGGGGGCTAGTAACTTATTTAATTAAATATAATTAACTGGAAACCCCAGACAAAACTTACCCTTTCATACCGATAACTATATAAATAACTATAGCTTTCATCCCCCTATGCCCAGAGTTCTTAGGTCTGCTAACAAACATACCAGTTTTGATTTCTTTGATAACAAGTTGTCTTCTTTCAAACGATCACTGAATCAAATTCAATTATAAACACCTCTCTCCCGCTTCCACTTCCACCAAATCTACTATATACTATTGTGTCTTTCTTGTTTAAAAAAAAAAAATCTATGTATGTCCTTAAAAATGCACATTGTATTTATAAATAAAATTAATTAAATAAACAAATAAAAATATACGTTAACATATTACAACAAAGATGAAGAACATTTTAGAGAAGGTAATATAGAAGTCTAGGCGTCTACGGGGCCGGTCTTATGACCTGTCATTGAAATCAACAGATGAAAGAATTAAAGGAATATAGATGTTTGAATATGGGCAGAATGGTGAATGTTACACAGTGTGTAAAGTGGCCACTTAAACCAGCCAATGACAGGTCATAAGCCCTGTAGATGCCTAGACTTCTATATTACTTTCTCTAAAAGGTTTCTTATCTCTGTTGTAATATGTTAATGTTAACCGCTCCCCAGGGAGTTAAATTACATAAATCGAATAAAATACAAATATTGTTTTTAAAAAGTAAAAATATATATATGTTGTATTAAAAAAAAAAGGCTTATTTGCAATTTTTATTCATAATTTCAAAAAAATAATCCGGAATTAAGTGCCTTTTCTAAAATGAGTGTCTGTATGAATTTTGATTTACAATAAGGAATTTTTCACACTTCATTCTTTGGTTAGATCTAAATTGTGAATCCAGAAATTTGAAACTCAAAGATATCAAGTATAAATCGGTTGTATCGCGTCATGTTCAAAGTGTTATAAACCGTGTTTGCACCAAAAATAATATTGACAGTAAAGTTGTGTGGGTTATACGTTATATAAATTCACTGCGCTTATAATATGTACAGAGCATACAGCCAAAGGCTCCGAGGCTAGCGTGCAACGATCACAGGCTGTCGAAAAAGCCTCAGGCATTTAAAACCTGACTTTTTTATGAAAAATAAGTTAATTGCTTACACGGCTTTTCCTGTCCACTGCTGAGCATAAACCTCTCCATATTTCTCCTTCGCCCTGTCTAGCGTTTTCATAATCCAGTCACCAGCGATAGGGAAATTTGTCTTTTTTTTTACAATTTTAAATTAATCGGGGTTTATAAAATACTGTCAGGTAAATAATTTTTTTACTTCTTATTAGTAGCATAAAAAATATTTTAAATGTATAATTAAACGTAGTTATGAAGAAAACATCCAGCCATAGAAAAGTGAGACTAAGATAATAGCACCTTTCTGAAAAGAGTGAATAATCATATCCACACAACAATTCGAATGACTTTGACAAATGAGAACAATTTATTTATTTATTTATACTTTTACATTGTTTGTATTTTTTTTATACAGAATAATGTTTCTTCACCTTGGGGTGCCCCGTGCTGAGGGAAACATTTTACAAAATGTGAAACATGCCTTAAATGAGCTAATTAACAAATTTAACATAATAATAACAACAAAAAAACGTAATTCATCCAATTAACGTAATGATCATTGACATAATAAACAATTAAAAACCTAAATAATCATAAAAAACATAACCAATTTATATTTATTTATGTATTTTGTTCATTAACGCCCAAAAGGCATTTACAAAAAATAAAAATGAAATTCATGCTAACATACTAAATAATAAACACAGAATATACAGAAAAAATATGTGAAAGTTAAAAAGGATAAGCTTAAGAATAAATTCTGTAAAGCAAACAATAAATAAAGTGTTACGGTAAGCAAGGAAGGCATTTTTATGTTAATTTAAATTTTTTATTTTTTTTAAAAGTTTTTTTTATTTTTTATATAGACCAATAGAGCAAATTTCATAAACAGTACACACATTTTACCAATTTGGCTTGATCCACTCATCGATCCGTGCTCAACCCACCTCTACTATCCATTTCTTAATAGCAATTTTATATTGTAAGTACTTACTAATTGTCCTTATGGATAATGGAAGTAGATTGTACACTTTAACCGAGTAGTGGGCCAATCCGCATTGACCGAAGGTTGTTTTGATTTTTTTGCAGCATCAGGGTGGAGTATCTAGTAACTCCTGTATTTGTAACGGAAGGTAGAGAATAATGTTTACGTGCGTATGGTAACAAAGTACCGTACCGTAAAGTACCGTAAAAATTCTTAGGGCTGTGTGTGTTTTCTGCAAATTGAGAAATGCCGTTATCGCGATAGACACTATTTTCAGAAGTTGATTATTACAGGTTTTTTTAAATAAAAGCGGTCTGGCTACTTTTGGCAGAACGTAAAATTGACCTTGTTGCACCCGATAACACTAATATATCATTTTTTCAAAATTGCTTTCTGCATAACTACGTTTAATTTTTAATTCCACGAAAACGATTCACGATTCGTATAAATTTTTAATTTTGAGACTGTTTAAATTTAAATAGAACATTGTCACGAATCTTGACGTCTCAACTATCTAGTCCGAACATGTCGCGTTTTTGTATGAAAATATTTTTAAATAATTTCTTTTGTACATTTGTATATGAGAACATTTCTCCACAGTATAAATATTGGTTTTGAAAATACAATTAGGTATTCTATATCCATTTCGTATATTTTATCAGAATTCGTAATTTGTGATATTTCCCTATTGTGACGTCAAGATTCGTGACGATGCTTAATAAAAAATTGAATGTTTAAGACAAAGTAAAAAAAACATTAATCATGACGCTTTCGGACATGGCCAATGCATTTACCGATTTTGTGAGAATTAAAAATATTTTTTATGCTACCTATAAGTAGCGAAAAATACTTTTTTTACTGGACTGCATTTCGTAGATTACTTTAAAAATGTAAAAAACAAGGTGACATTTCTTTATTTGTAATATAATTCACAAATATCGTAATGTAAAATATTTGTTGGCCGTATGTTAGTACTTTTAATTAATTTAATGACCCAATTTCCTACCACTCAGTACTACACCACAGATTTTCTCTTCTAGTTTTCACCTCCTGTGCACACTGCACACTGCACATAAACAAACCTGAATGTAGAAGCAGGAGCGAAGGAAAGACACGACCAAATGTCAACGAGCAGGGTACAAAGCCAAAAGGGGCTACTTTTACTATCTTTTCAGACTTCATCAAAAAGATTTTTTGTTCTGTCATTCCAGATGCAAAAGGCCAGCGATTGCATATGTTTTTTTCTCTTTTCTTTGATGTACCTTCATCCAAAATGAAAAAGAAACTTTTGCAATGTTTACAAAATCGTAAGACAACTTTTTTTTATTTTATTTTTTTTCTTTGTTTTTTACAAAGGTATACGTAAGTTACAAATACAAAAAAAACTATTACATTAACACAAAAAAACCGACCAATTCATGGCCTGTGAGTGAGCATACATTTTATTTTAAATTGAAATAAAGGTTACTGTAAGAAAACGATGCAAAATTTTTTTTTTTAAATTAGTGTTAATATTGGAACACAATTTTTTGGACGTTAAAAATTAGAAAATTAAAATAAATTCATTTTAAAAAGAAGCTATTTAAATCTGCTTGTTTTCTCCAAGATTTCAGCAAAAAATTTAATCGAAACAAATTCAAATCATTGATCTCTATCATATTGTTTTTATGAAACACAAGAGTTTCGGAGCTATGAAAAATGAGTGCCTCTGTCCGATTCTGAATTTACAATAAGAGATTTATTTCAAGTAAACTATTTAATCTTTGACTAGACCTATTATTTTTTTTGGAAAGTAATGTTGGCGCATAAAAACATATTTTAAACATTGCTGGCAATAGATTTTTTGTAGTTTCGAAATTTTAGCTTCCTGAAATAATTGGGTGGAGGGAAAAGTTGAATTTATATGAAGTATACTTTTAACAATGAGTTTTTGTACGGTTTCACTTATTCCTCATATTTTTCAATTTTTTAAAATCCAACGAAATAATGACATGAGAATTTCCAACACAATTAAATCTATGTTTTTTTTTTAATTTTGTAATTACTCAACTTGTGACGTCACACATACGAGTCAGTGAGTTCTCCTGATTGGTGAGTTGGCTTCCTAGAAACCAGAAATCTATCACAACATTATTTTATTGTTTGATATTTGAGAACTTGTAACGTAGTTCAAAGTAGTTCATTTTTATTATTTTTTTGTACGTTCTAAAGAAACTGCTTGAATTATCATTTTCAAGAATGAAATATGGTAGTCTAGGTATTTGCAAAATATATGACCTGTTATTGGCTGGTTGAAGTGTCCGCTTTACACACTGTATAACATTCACCATTCTGTCGTTGTTAAAACATCTTTAGTTTCAGTAAAAGAGCTGAAACCTTTGTGAAATTTAATATTATTACGAACGAGAGCGATAATTAATACTTTGCAGTTTTTTTATTCGTTTAGTACAGTTTTCCTTTGTCCCTTGCTCAGTAAGGAAAAATTCATTACTGATACTTGTTTAAGGAGTTCAAGTGATACTACACATATTAATGAAGAAATCTGGTTTTACTATAAAACTTATCAAACTACATTATTTTCCAATTTAGTTGACGGGGAAAGTGTTAACCACTTGCCTTAATGATACGAGTATATAAATATATATATATATACTTTCTCAAATCAAACCATTTTTTTTTTTTAATTTTATCAATTATTATAATTTATTTTTTATTTTTTATCATGTCAAGGGGTGGACGAGGTGTGAAGAATACCTCGTCTTGTTGGGGAAGGAAGGTTGCGAAACTCCATTAACCTGCTGATAATGAAGCGTGATGAGTGCTGGAACCTGGCTGGTGAAGCTGGCGGTCGTGAGACGCTGGCACAGCTTGTATGAAGCTTGCGGTCTGAAAGGACGCAGGCACGCTCGCTTGAGGAAAGATTAGTTGAGCACTTCACTTGTTTCATGTTAGATTAGTACTGATATATAATGTTTATTCCGGCACTCAAACGTTGAATTATTGTTATATGAAGTGCGCTAGGGAATGGAAAGGACGGGTATGTAGCAAGCGCATGCGGTGACTTTTATCAGTAAGGATGCTGACAAAAAACCATCATATTCCTTATTTTAGTAGGTTTATTTTATAAGCTATATAAGTTGTCCGTTTGAGTAATAATAATTAATAGTTGACGATCAATAAACTGACGAAGCACAGGCGCGTCTAGAGCTGTAAATTTTCTTATTTTCTTATTTTCTTCTTCTATTTCCATTCCTAAGTGAAGTGTGTGGACATCGCCAGACGCTTCCGGGAAACTTTATCGTTAGCTAACACTCTCGCCTCCTCCAACGTCAATTAGTCCCTTGGTTCCGCCGAACAAAGCTGAAAGATCGCCATCGATGGTCTTCAAGGACGGTCCCCGTAGGTGTGAAAAGGAGATAACAATATAAACATCGAAACACCTAAAAAAATGTATAAAATGTATAAATAAATATTATTTTCTACGCTCTTCCTCTGCGGAAAGGTCCCCCGAAGAGTAAAGATGTTAACCCTTTTATATAAAATAGTCTGAAAGTAAAACCAAAACCTTTTTCTTGATTTTTGAAATATATAAAGAAACAAAATGTGACGTAATCAATCACGCAAAACAAAAACCTAATAAAAAGAAAGGGTTGGGAATATCAAAGACCCTCTGCCATAAAGTTGTATCACAAACAGTTTTAGGGCAAGGGTGAATACACGTCTTATTTTAGTGAAAAAGCGATCCACGCTTGTGCAATAAAAGAATATGCAAAACGATAGAATGTTTGATATCATAGTCTGAAAATTTGTTGCTTTTCCAACAACGTTATGTACTGTAAGTTTATATTTTGACGCCTTAGAAGGAAGAAAATTGATTTCTGATCAATAAAAACTAGCTTTCTAACTAATTAGCAATTTCTAATAGTTTTGGACGGTAATTTTAAACATAAGAAATTTGTGGGGCTCGCTCGAAAATCAATGGTTAGTGTCGTCTGACCCACTATCGTCTTAAGTACTTGATTTTCTATATCAATACATTTAATAATCGAAACATCCTAATTGCTCACACGCATGGATTTTGACGCAAAATTTTGACAGCCAGGGAAATAGTATACGACCTCAAGTCCTCACTAGGAAGTAAAGTGAACCCTAGGCAATTGCCACTTTCAATTAGTTGCTCCTTAGATTACTTCGTTTATTTAACATGTAATAAATACACCCATCGAAGCAAAACATCGTTTTCTTCTGTCACTTCCAACTGGGTAAGAGTTCGATGCATTTAAAAGCATACAATCCTATAATATAAATAATGTATAATGTTCTGTCAATCACAAGCTATACACATATTTCTTCTTTTGCAGCTTCGATTCGCAAATAACAATCAAAGCTAATTTATATAACAATGGCCAACAGTTCGAACCCAACCGACAGGTAATCCGTCAAAGAAAACTGAATACAACTGACCTGGGCAATCCCGAAGTCCTGGTCTGCATCCAATTCGTCTTCCTGGTCACTGGCGCCCGAACAGGGATGGATTAACTGTTGACTCTTCTTTTGAATTGAATTTGAATTTTTACTCCTTCGCGATTATTTCGAAGAAAGGAGATTACAAACTCAGAGGCGTGCCCAATATGGCGAAATTTGCAACACATATTTTTTTTTTGTATTTCCGTGTGCAGTGACGGAAGACCAGGCGAGCCATCTATAGACGCCCATTAAAACTACGTATTTGATTAACTAATCAAATACGTTGTCCTTTTCGGTTGACTTCATATTTTCTCAACAGATGTCACTGCCGGGACGAATTCGAACCGATGGCCATTACATACTGCCCGCCTTGAAAGTTTGCAGACGAAACTTTCAACAAGAAAATTGAATAACTTAATGATTGTTTTATTTAACGGTATTTACATAAACTATGGCGGAGCATGAACAAACCGCATATAATTGCAATATAACCGAAGCATTTAGAACTGTATTCATAATAATATTGATCATTAATGCAATGATACTAAATATGTGACATATTGAAACAAGCGGAATTGTCCCAGAAAATCGGAAACAATCGAGAGAAAACAAAAAAAATAATAATCAAATGAACTAGCCTAAACTCAAAGAAAAGCGTATGCTATTCTTTAAAGTATCTCTTTACTTAACAGTATTTTCAATAACAAGCTTAATTAAAATTAATAAAGGTAAATTATAACTAAGATGCCTAAATAAATCTTATGTTACTGAGTTGGAATAGGGCACAGTTTGACAACTGGCCGTTTGATTCTTGCGGATTGTGTTTTGACTAATGCAACTCTAATAGTTCCATCAGTCCCCGGATACACCTTTTCAATCCTCCCAAGAGGCCAACGAAGTGGTGGAACATCATCTTCCCTTATTAAAACTACCGTGCCTATTTGCACTGGGTTTTCGGGGGTACACCACTTTTGTCTCATTTGCAAAGTATGGAGATATTCTATTCTCCATTTTTTCCAATAAGATTGTACTAAACTATCTAATAAATGTTTACGATTTACGAGACTAAGACGATTTTTAAGCACATCGGGCGCGGGAAGATATTGAAGAGGAGACGACATCAAGAAATGAGCAGGAGTCAGCACCTCAGGATACGGATCCTCGGATAATAAACAAAGAGGTCGTGAATTAAGCAATGCTTCAATCTGAGTTAATACTGTTAGGAGTTCTTCATAAGTTAATAACTGACCGCCTACCACTCGATATAAATGTGTCTTAAAACTTTTAACGCATGATTCCCAAATTCCTCCAAAATGAGGACTATAAGGGGGAATGAATTTCCATAATATGCGACGGTTATTGAGTTCATTGCTGATAGTAGCTTGAAAGTCTGAAGATGCGGTTAAATTATAAATTTCATTTAATTGTGTCTTGGCACCTATAAAATTGGTTCCGTTATCGGAATACATGTTAGACACTGGGCCTCTGCGAGACAAAAATCTTTTTAGAGCCGCTAAAAACGTGTCGCTAGATAAATCTGAAGCAAGCTCAATGTGCACCGCTTTTGTTGTCAAACAAACAAAGATGCAAAGGTAAGCCTTTTGAGAACGCTGACCGCGTTTACGAGTCAGAGTAATGTTGATTGGCCCAGCATAATCTACACCCGTATGAACAAAGGCCTTTGCTTCTTGGACTCTGTACGTTGGTAAGTCTGCCATTTTTGGCCATACGTAGGTAGGCTTGACGCGAAAACAAAATATACACGATTTGGTGCGTTTTCTGATAATATTTCGTGAAGAAAGAATCCAATATCTTTGTTTTATTAAGGAGTTCAATAAATTTGGGCCTGTATGACAATTGGTGCGATGATAATGGTCAATTAAAAGGTTTATAATGTGACCTTTCTTTGGTAGCAAAGCCGGATGTTGAGTTTCGAACGGCAAATTGGAGTTGGACAATCGACCTCCAATGCGAATGATTCCCTTCTCATCCATAAAGGGATTTAAATGTTTAATGTTAGAAATTACAAGACCCTTGTTTAATAAATCAATTTCCTTCCTAAAACCTTCTTTTTGCACTTCACATATCAGAAAATGTTCAGCGAAATTTAAATCAGAAGAATTGATTTTTTCGGAACATGGTAACAGCTTTGCAAAACGCAGAATATATACAATAATACGTAATAATTTATTCCAGTCGGAAACCCTATTTGCTAAAGACAGTAATATAAAAGATTCTTTAATTACGGTGGTGATCAATGTTTTAGAATTAAATTCTGGCGTTTCCTCGTAAGCAGAAGCAGCAAATGGCCTAATCATCCATGACGGAGGGGGTGCGCACATCCACGATGGTCCATACCACCAAAGAGTATGCATCAATAATTGAGATGGCAAAATGCCTCGAGATAGACAATCACTAGGATTTTCAACACCAGAAATGTGATAAAAACATTTCGAATCTAAATTAGACTGTATTATAGCCACTCTGTTAGCCACAAATACCGACCAGCGATGCGGAGATGAATGAATCCATGATAAAGCTATCGTGGAATCAGAAAAAGCATATATTTTGGAAATCAGGTAACGCGGAGTATATGTTTCATAAACATTGCGAACGATTTTCGATAAAAGAACTGCGGCGCATAATTCTAAACGTGCTAATGACACCACTTTGACTGGGGAAACCTTAGATTTAGAGCAAATCAATCGCATTGAAATATTTCCCGTTAAATCAGTTACGTGTAAATATACTGCACATCCATACGCTTTCATACTTGCGTCGCAAAAGGCGACCAAGTTAGCTGTGCAATTAGGTGTAATATTCAAATGTCTTGGCAATCGTAATTCCTTCAATAAAGGTAATTCATTTTTTAAATTAAAGTACTTTTTTACTATTTGTTCAGGTGGAGTATCGTCCCATCCTAGATTAGCATTCCAAAGTTCTTTTATAAGTATTTTTGCGTATAATATCACTGGAGAAACTAAGCCAAGTACATCAAACAATCTGGCAACGGTAGATAATATAATTCGTTTTGTGCATTTTTCTGCACAAGGGGATGTAGTAAAACAAAAAATATCTTGTGTTGGATGCCACTCCAAGCCAAGAATTTTTAAATTATCATCATCTGTAAAATTGACAGGTGTACAATAAGCTGAAGGTAAACTTGAGAGTAATTCTGATGAATTGCTGGCCCATTTGACCAAATCGAATCCACCAGACTTAAAAAGGTTAATTGATTGATTTGCTAGCTCAATTGCTTCGGAATTGTTCATAACAGAGGTGACCAAGTCGTCCATATACAATTCTGATTCGGCCAATTTAGCAGCCGCAGGAAAGTTATTTCTTTCGTCTAAAGCTAATTGTCGTATGGTGCGCATTGCAAGATACGGACTGGACTTGAGTCCAAACGGAACGCGGGTAAATTGAAAAGATCTAACCTTTTCGTTAGGATCAAATCTATATATGATTTTTTGGTATTTTCTGTGATTTTCAATCACACCAATTTGTAAATACATTTGTCTAATGTCAGCTGTAATAGCGACAGGCAGTAAGCGGAAATTTAATAATAATGTAAACAAATCGGCCTGTAAATTAGGGCCGGTAGATAGGATGTCATTCAGTGACAACCCAGAGTGTGTTTTAGCACTTGCGTCTAAAACAATTCGTACCTTAGTAGTAATTTTATCTTTACGAATTACAGCGTGGTGAGGTATAAAATACCCACATTCTATATCTGACGTAGACGGAATTTCTTCTAAATAGCCGTTTCTTAAATAATCTTTAATAATTTCATGATAATCATCCCGAAGGGTGGAGGCATACTTGAACTTTCGTTCAAGAGTGAAGAATCGACGGAGAGCGACCGTGTAAGAGTGACCTAATTCATCTGGATTTTTACAAAAAGGCAAAGATATCGAATACCTCCCATTAACACTGCGTAAAACTGTAGCAGTATATGCGGTTTCGCATTTAGTTTCATCGGGGCTTAAGAACCGTTTAACGGGCATTTCTTCACATTCCCAAAATTTTTGTAAACATTTTTCTAACCCCTGAAGGGCTAAAGCGGAAAAGGAATTAGGTTGAATATCGGAATGGTAAGGAACTTTCCCAAGTAAGACATATCCGAAAGCTGTAGACAAGGCAGGCGGGGCACCTGAACCAGATTCTATTTTTTCTCCAAAATAAATATAGGGAAAAATAGTCGCACCTAGAATAATGTCCACGTTCCCAGGTATGTTCCATGTTAGGTCGGCGAGGGGAATATTAGCGAGATAATTCAAATCACATTTTTCAATAAAATGTGAAGGCAACTTATCTGTTATGCAGTCGACTACTAATGCGTGAATTTTATATTTATTTTTTGGAACCATGCGTGATTCAATGTTAAAATAAACATACCCATGTATTTGTCGTGATGTCTCTCCCACACCTTTCAAGAAGGAGTTATTTAGTGGAATTATATTTAAATTTAAAGATTTACAGCAATCGACTGTTATCAAATTGTTTTGCGACGCGTTATCAATTAGACAACGCACTACTATTTTGTTATTATTGTTATTTTTATATGCAAAAACTTGCGCGGTAGATAGTAAAATAGCGTGGCCAGGTGAAGAAGACAGTGTATTTGATCGCGATGTTATGAATGTTAAAGGCGATGTACTAGTAGATTCAACACGAGTATTCCGAGAAAATGAGTTATTTTTGCCACCTTCCTTTTCAGAATCAATAAACGCATTTGATGCATGTTCCCCATTATTAGAATTTGAGGCATGTTGCCCATTACTACAGTTCGTAATACAATTATTAGAAGAAAATTCAAAGTGTAATAATGAATGGTGTTTCTTTTGACACTTTTTACACGTATGTTGAGATTTACACCCTGCACTGGTGTGGGCGTAACTCAAGCAATTAACACAACCATGTTTTAATTTTATAAAATCAAAACGACCCTTAACAGGCATATTTTTAAATGTGAAACAATCATAAAGATTAGTATGATTGTCTTTGTTACATAATAAGCATTTCTTTTCCACAGTAGATATGAAAGCCTTATAGGTTTTCTTATTACTGGGCCCATTCGGCTCCGCATTAATAGCAGCCCGGGAAGAAGAAGAAGAGGAAGCGGAAACATTTGTTGTCCTTTCCAATATTTTTACTTGGCCTTTTAAAAAATCTGTGAATTCTTGGAAAGTGGGCAATTCCTTATCCCGCATTTGCATTTCGAATTGTTGCGCTGTTTGAACATCAATTTTTCTTAACGCGCAATGTAAAAATATAAAATCCGCCAAATCATTTATCTTTAATAATTTTAAAGCGGCGACGCTAGCAGTATAATTTTCACAAAAGGTATTTAAGTTTGCGGCAGTATTATTTACTTGCTTTATGTCGAGAATGGTTTTCAAATAAAAAATTCCCAGTGACCTTGAATCCTGGTATTTTTGAACTAAACTATCCCAAAGAATTTGGTAGTTTTCTCCCGTGGGAATAACGCCGGAAATTATATTCAACGCGCTATGCGTCAAATTTGAAATTAAATATTGCACTCTTTGCGAATTCGATAAATTGGTATTAAGATGAACATTGGATTTAAAAGATTCGTAGAAAATAGACCAATTTTCTTGTTTACCATCAAAATATGGGATTTTTAAAACCGGCAAATTTATATTACATTTTTCTCTAGAAGTGGTTATATTCATTTTGTTTATTTTATTTCTAGCCCTGGTAATTCTCGAATGCATATCCTGAACTACTCCCAGTGATTGAAAATCAAGCGAGTTTTCGGGATTAATTTCCAAATTTATCTGATTAATAAGGTCGATCACCTCCTCGTACTTTTTATTCAATTCGTCGACTGTTTCCGACTCCGCTAGGAAATTCTCAGTTGTTCTGGAATCGTTTAACGAACTAATATTTAACGATAATTTATAAATTGCATTTATACGTTCAAAAAATACCTCTCGTTTCCCTATGAGAATTTTTAATTTTCTTGCATTTATTTCCGACATGTTTAATATATGTAAAACGTATTTGTAAAACGTACGCTAAATAAGTGTTCCACAGACGTGCGGTAGGTATTTAATTTCATTAATTAAATATGTATAAAAATAACTTAATGTCACACGGTACGGTAAGAAATAAATTTAGAAAGCGATAATTGATATGAATTTTTTGCAGAATTTATTTATTCTGGAGTTGAAGTTAATAAACTTAATTTGTATTAAATTCGATAGAACAATAAATAAATTTACTGGAATAATCCAGTAACTCGATTAGGACTATTTATATCCGGCGAAGGACCATTTTATGTATAATGTTCTGTCAATCACAAGCTATACACATATTTCTTCTTTTGCAGCTTCGATTCGCAAATAACAATCAAAGCTAATTTATATAACAATGGCCAACAGTTCGAACCCAACCGACAGGTAATCCGTCAAAGAAAACTGAATACAACTGACCTGGGCAATCCCGAAGTCCTGGTCTGCATCCAATTCGTCTTCCTGGTCACTGGCGCCCGAACAGGGATGGATTAACTGTTGACTCTTCTTTTGAATTGAATTTGAATTTTTACTCCTTCGCGATTATTTCGAAGAAAGGAGATTACAAACTCAGAGGCGTGCCCAATATGGCGAAATTTGCAACACATATTTTTTTTTTGTATTTCCGTGTGCAGTGACGGAAGACCAGGCGAGCCATCTATAGACGCCCATTAAAACTACGTATTTGATTAACTAATCAAATACGTTGTCCTTTTCGGTTGACTTCATATTTTCTCAACAGATGTCACTGCCGGGACGAATTCGAACCGATGGCCATTACAAATAATGACAACAGTTTTTGGTTTATAGAAATTATGCTTATGGTAAAAATTGGATACGGGGGTTTCGCAAGTCAGACATTTCGGCCCGGGCGGGATGAAGAATACAGTTCTGTTGGTGACAAAACCAAAATCATGGACGACATGGAACAGTATTTTTAGTTCGTCCAAATGTTTCTAGACATTGACGTAATTTCACCCCTCGAAGAGATATTAAGATGTTTTAATATGTAGATATAATAAAAATTAGATAAAAAAATATTTTAGTGAAAGAAATATGAAATGCTAGGCATTTACAGGGCTAGTTTAAGTGACCAGTTTACACACTGTGTAACATTAACCAGTCCTATAAATACCTATATTTCCATATTCCCTTAATTCTCTAGGGGGTGAAATCTAGTCCATATCTTCAAAAAATTTCTACTGACTAAATAATCATCATCATCATTCCCTTTCCGAACCTAATGGTGCATAGGACACTGCATTGGTACACGAATCGCAGTATATTTGATTATTTATGTTGCATAAAGGTAAAATGGTCAGTCTTACGGTTCAGGTACCAGTCCAGCTACTATGAAATATTCTGGTGAGAAAGTATTTACCTTTTTAAATAAATATTTTATATCTGCCATGTCGGGAATCGAACCCGAGACCTCTTGCTTGGTAAGCAAACGCGCCGACCATTACGCCGACAAAACAAACACCTATAAACACATATACAGATTAAATGTGAATGTGATGGTTCGCATCACAAAAGAAGCTTTATCCTCGGACGACCACAGGTATCTTACCTAAAAGCTTGATTATTTTACGGATCTGGGCTTTAGCAAAATGAGAACTCTATATAAACTTGATAAAATTGTTTTTTTTTTTTTCATTTTTATTGGCATAATTTATTAATCATCATCACTTTTAATTGTAATCATAATCAAGCTGGTGTGTTTTTGCCGGTGTCAAGTTTTTTCAAACAAACTGGTTTGAGGGGAATAAAAGTAAAAAATATTTTTATTAATTGCACGGTATGTAAGTGAAATAATTCAGTCAGATGAATCTCATCCGCGTCAATTAAGGTTACAGCCCTTTTACTTCTAAAAATCAACCTTCAGAAGACTTGAGATAAGAGAAAATATAAAGTTATAGTTTGTGACCAGGTGCTTAGTCATCTGTGTTCATTAAAATGAAATGAGATAGGACGCGCGTACCAATAAAAATATATTATTTTATGCAAATAAACATGTTTATTACGGCTTTGACGTTTTGAAAAAAAAAATGTACCGAAAAGTGCAACTAAAATAAAAAACGTATATACAATTTTAAAAACGTCCAAAATTAATTAATCGCGGGAGGAACACCAGAATAAAAGAGGTATGACAGGCTGAGGACGTGAGGACATCGTTAGATGGAGTAGTACGATCATGTCTAAAGAATGAACACCACCAGGGCCTCGATTATGATGGGAAGATAATGACGCCATACCTTCACCTTGACGGTATAGTTAAAGAAAAATTCTCTCCAGCGATTACAAAAATATACTACCGACCCCCTAACTTCAAGTTTTGGGTAGGAAGATCGATATGAAACAAGGGGAAGTGTACGTCACGGTACACATATCTACGCTCTTAAATGACATAGTTTCAATATGACGTCATGTTGAAGATAAAATTTTCCCAAACGAATGTAAAGATATACTAACGATCCCCTTCGCCATCAAGTTTTGATATAAGTACATCGGTTTATACCGACGGGTCTAAAACCCCTTGATACGTTTGTTGATACGTTATCTACTTATTAAAAGTGAAAAAAATTTTTTTCCACCCAGCAATTTTTTCTTTTATTACGATTTATTTAACTTTTTAATCGTTTTGAGGTTGGCAGTATTTTTCTTAAAAGCATATTAAAAATATGAGAGAGGAATAAGTAAATTTTGTAGTCGAATTAAATTCCGGCATAACTGTCGGTTTAATAAAGTAAACGCCTAGATGCTAAAAGTTATATCGCTAGGTTCTGTCCCATTAACATATAAGAGTATCTAGGCGTTAGAAAGTTACCACTGTAAAAAATAAATTTAGTTATTATATTTTTTCCATCTGTTTTACTATCTTTCTGAGAGAACGTATGGAGAGTCGGCCTTATAATTGCTCAGTACTACATCAGTAGATAAATGCAGACGATCGTTAAACATATCGTTAATTATTTAAAAATAGTGTATTGAAAACTTTTGAATAAAACTCCGGTTGGTCCCTTTTTCTCTTATATCACTCAAATTACATACATTCATATTATTATTATAAATTAAATTTCTCTTTTGAAATTTTGTATTGCTTCTAAAATCGCTTTAATGAAATTTTTATCGACTTCTCTTGGTTTAAAATCTTCTCCTTATATTGTTTTTTCAAATTTTAAATGATTACTTGCCATACTTGTTATTCCTTCTTTATTTTTTCTTTTTTCTCTGCTGCCATTGGCATGTTTTTATACTTGTTATACTTTTAAACTACTTTTAATTACTTATATTATATATGTTAATAAAATCAATATATTGCTGCTCTTACTATAATGTGTCATTAATTTTGAAGATGTTTTTTAAATTGACCTAAATTTAAATTTACTCTCTTATATTTCATTTAAAGATTCTTCTCATCGTTTCTTTGAATCCCTTAAAATAAATATGTGTTTATGTTTTTCCTTTTTTTTTAAAAAAAAAATGTTATTACTATTTTATTTTATTTTTACATCTGAGTATGTTTTTCATTATTTATTTCCATTCTTAATTCTTAATTACTCTTACAAGTTTTCTTCATTTTTAATATTATTTCCATTTGTAAATACTCACTACAAACTACAAACCTTAATTTTTTTTTTTTTTTCACTTAAATTTAAATTTTTAAACAACTTTCATTTATGTTTTCTTTTTCCTTCTCTTTTTTATACTTTCATAATTAACATTAGATTTAATTGCTTTTTAATATGGAAACTTCACTGGTCTATTAGAATTAAGTCCAATTGTGTAAAATATTAAACTTTGTAACTGTACTGTATGTTTCCTGAATAAAAGAAAATAAAATAAAAAATATCGTTTTGGCAATGGTCATATGAAAATCATATTTAAGCCAACTTTTTTTGCTTGGATTGGGATTTATTGGAGTTTATAATTGCTTTGAAGTGGGCAATTTCTATCACATAAGCCTATTTAAAATATAAATGAGAACTATTTTAAATGTTAATGAAGTAAGAAACGCGGACTAATTTTTACAGTTTGGTTTTTCATTGGTTTGTTTCGATCGTATGTCGATATGGCAAGTAGGTAGAAAATACCTAGGTAAAATATAGATAGAACAGAAGTTAAGTTTACCGTCTCGAGATATACATATGAAGATAGCGTTCATAATTGAGGTCCAGACTTTGTGTTGCATTGCATAATCAGCCTTACGGGACTCGTCCTTGTGAATGACCTCTCAAAAGATGGAAGGACATTTCGGAATTCACCTAACAGGAGGAATGACTCTCTGAAAAAGAGGCCACATAGGTCTAAGGCAAAGTAGATCAAGAAGAAATGTTAAAACTATAGTAAAACGCATACAAATTATAAATCAGTGTAGCAGAAAACATAATTTTATTTATTACTATGGTATTTTTTCGAATAATATTGCGGCAATTTATTTTGATTTATTATATGATACCATGTGTCTGGTTGTAGAAGTCGAGGAAGGCCGAGAAAGACATGGCATGATCAAGTACAACAAATTCTTGAAAGTGGTCATGTGAAAAGTCGGAATAATCGACGTGCGTGCATGAGAAGATGTATGAATGTGAAGGAAGCAAAGGAAGTGTGCCAGGACAGAGTGGTGTGGCGTTCTATCCTCTCTGCCTACCCCTCTGGGGAAATGGCGTGATGGTTAGTTAGTTAGTTAGTTATATGATACCAAATTATTTTATCGAACGAGATATGTATAAGGGACACGTACGCTAAATCTTTAACGAGGGGTTAAAATTAACCCACGTGAACAGAACATTTTGCATAAAGGTGTATCTTATTTAACACATCGGCGATATAAAAATAACCCGCTACGCGCGTGTTCAGTCAAATAAATACACACGTTTTACGATTTTTTTATTTCTAGTAACAGGACACGTGATAAATTTTGAATGGTTTCCGACGTTTTTTCCATTTTAGACTTTTTTACGCATTTTTGTTATGTGCAAATAATGTAGCCTCTAAAAATGAATATATCTAAATATATTTATTTGTATACATAAAGCGATGAGAATAGTTCTTCAGAAAAATAAATATAGCAATGTAAAAAAAATGAGAGATGAACTAAAATGGTTATCTGTAAGAAGGAGACTTAAATTTAATATGTTGATATTTATACATAAATTTTTTCACGATAAATTACCAAAATATTTTAAGGATAAAGTTGTCTTAAACAAAAATTGTCATGAATATGCTACTAGACAAAAGGATAAAATAAGACTACCATTATTGAAAAGAGCTGAGTCGCAAAATTGTTTGATGTATAAGGGTTTAAAAATGTATGATGAGATGCCTGAATGTATGAAGAATGAAAAGTGTCTGAAAGAATTTAAAAATAAATGTACAAGTTACTGTAAGGAAATGTAAATATATATAGATGATGTAAATGTACATAATAGTTTATATTAGTTTTAATATAAGCTAACTTAAGAAATAAATAAAAAAAAAAAAAAAAATATATAAAGCGGACGCAGCTTTAAAAATATTTCAATTTTTTACGAAGAGAGCATAACGTTTTTCAATTCGTAACATTTTTCTTGACAAATAGAAAATAATGTTTAGTATGTCATAGTACATTTTATCTTAAAATATGGCATCATAGGTTGGAGACGATGCTATAGATAAAACCATCATCCTCTTTTAATTGCTAGACAACATATTGTTAAAATAATGATTATATTAAAACATTTTAATCTATCCATCAAGTTTTAATATTTAAATGAACCCCAATACTACAAGTAATTAAAAAAAGAGTACTGCTACTCAATGTTCCAGAATTTCGAGATATCCAAATAATTTAAATTTACCCAGGTGTTATACAAGTGCTGCTCTAAAGCCGTTTTAAGCAAAAAAAATTGCACTCTTCCAGAGAATTTAAAATCATGAAAAAAATACCGAATTACTAAAAGGTTACGAAAAAAAATATGAATTAAAATTTCAAATTATTTTCCTTCCTGAAAATATAAAACGCAATCTATAAATACAATGTGTCCTAGGCTCAAATAACCTGCCATTGTCATAATAAAATACATAAAAAAATATTGACAAAAAACTTTAAAATGTGGGTCCATTCCTATAAGTTAAATGTTTTTCATTAAATAAAAATCAAATCATTTTAGTGATAGTTCTTACTTTCTGAGAAATCTTTAGATTTGAGTAAAAACGTGGTAATCAAAAAATGTTGCTTAGTTTTCGTTGCATTGTTTGAACCATTAAAAGCAAAAACAACCAAAAATAACATTTAAAAAAAAAAAGGGTTGCAAAATTTAAATCAAAATAATTTCTTGGAATCTATGAAATAAATATAAAAACATTTTCCAATTGTATCTTTTAGAATGATAATCAATAATTAAAACATGTACTTGACAAGATTTTTTTCCAATTAAGTTGACATTTACGTTTTTTTTTTTTACTACGCACGGTTTTCATTTTTTTCTGACAAGTTTTCATGTTTTTTCATATAACCACGGTCGGACACTCGAGCCCGGGACACATTGTACAATTTCAGTACCGATATTTAAAAATGCAAAAAAAAGGGAAATTGAAAATTAAAAAAAAAAAGAAATGAGAGACGAACTCCTTTCTTAACATTCGACCGTAATTACTTTGAAGGGGACAATATAAATATAGGAGAAATTATTAAGGATTTAAAACAATATAAACTGTATGTTTGATCAGCTATTGGTTAATACCATCCGTCGATTGTAAGAGAGCTCTCTCAAAAGTAGGATTGTGCTTTAATATTAATAATTTAACTTACAACAGCGGTTCTTCAAAAGTGTTCCGCGGAATCCTGGGGTTACGTGGAAGGGTAACAGATGTTTCAAAAATAAGAAAAAAACCATAAATAAAAAAATATTTACACACTGATATAACAGTAGGTGTCATGGATCTTAAAAATATTTTTTTTGTATATTTACTTTTTAACTGTTGAGATGGGGTTCTGCCAAAAAAAGGTAGGCCAGCTACGGTTCCATGGTGGAAAAAAATGGAAACCGCTGCCTTATAGGGTAAAACACGGAAGTCCAGTTTTTGTCATTTTGAAGTCAAAAATATTGTAAATATAGCAAAAAGCTATTTTATATGTGAATAAAAACAACGAAGTTCACTTTCGTCATAAAAACGTTTTTTTAAGTTAGCCTGGTCGGAACGAATGGGGAGATTCGAATCCCCCATAGACCGATTTTAATTCGATAACTCAAGTATTTTGCCGGTTTTTTTTGTAATCGTAAAATTAACAGAAATAAACATTCTCCTGTTTTTGTTTTTAAATTTTTAAATAGTTGTTTTTTTTTTTAATATTTTTAAAAAAAGACGTTAATAATACAAGGGTCAATTTCACTTAATGCACATAAGCATTCGGTAAACTAACAAAAATGAATAAAATATACAAATGAGTAAAATATGTGTACGCGAAAACATGAATAAATTATTGCACGGTCATAAACACTTCCAACGTTTTGTTCTCCTGACGCCATATGTAAGTAGGCGCTGGGGTCGTTTGGTCTCCCGTTCGGATCATGTGTATTTTTTGGATGCTTAGTGAAGGAAAGGTCGAAATAAAAATTTGAAGTCTACTTTGCTTTAGTACAAAACGATCAGTAGTCCCGACCCGTCCCACTTATTTTATAAAAATAATTATTATTTTATATTGAAAGTTCTTTATAGATTAAAATTGTCTCATTTGGTTCAAAAGTTATGACTTTCAAGATGTCCACCTTCGAGTATTGGTTGGCTTTGGTCCCGCCATTTTTCAGCATCTACTAACATTAACACCTTTCTTAATTTTGTCGATAATGCTTATTTCAGACCTTACATAATGCACGGATCTCAACGTTTGGTCACCTACCGTACATAGTTTTACCACACATTCGCCTGAGAGTATTTCGACAGTATTCAGACTACTTTCATATCTAAGTCCACTTTGCTTTAATAGAAAACCGTCAGTAGTCCAACTAATTCTTTAAAAATAATTATTATTTCATATTGAAAGATCTTTATAGATTCAAATTATCTCATTTGGTTCAAAAGTTATCATGTTATGGAAATCTCTCAATCTCAAAATCTTGTTTCTCAAACATTTAGGTCAAAATTGACTCCCGGGGTATATTCTTCAAGGTACAGAGTTATAATATATTAATGTAACACTTATAACGAAATATTTATTTTATAATGATTTCAAATTACTCCTAGAATATTTTGTCATAATCATAAATATTTAATTGAGCGTATTTAAAAATATTTTTCATGTAAAAAAATGACCTTTTACAATAATTGAATCGCCTCAAGCCGCAGAGGGTTGAAAAATTGCCCTCGGGTGATGTAAATTTTGAAAATATTCAAGACGCAAACCATTTTCCTTCAACACGAATCGAATAAAAATCTCTCATGCGTTTTCTTCATCTCACGTTCGTCTGATTGTCTATGACTTTTTGAATATCGAATTGTTAACGAAAATTCTCGGGCACATCCGCTGGGAATACGATATGTTCGATCAGTAAATAAGAACACAATTGAAATGATTGACAAGTTTAAATTTTTTGTGTCGTTTGTTGTTCACCTAATGTCCCTCGGTAACGATAATAGAAAATGCGGTAGTATAGATAAAGAGGAAGTTCCGTGTCACGGGAAATTTCTGTATTTTTCTACCGAGTGACTACAAAGCCAGCTCCTTTAACGTCTCGATAGTTCACTCCGGAAGATAGTAAAACAGACGGAAAAAATATAATAATCAATTATTTTTCTTATGGTGGCAACTTTCTTACGCCTAAGCGTATCTAAATACTCTTATATGTTAATACGGAAGAATCTAGCGAAATTTCGCATCTAGCCACTCGTTTCGGAAACTGACAGTCATGTAAACTTTTTATTTGACTTCAAAATTTACTTATTTCTCTCTTATATTTTAAATAGGCCTCTAAGAAAAAAAGTTCCAGTCTCAAAACGATTAAAAATTTAAGCAAATCGTGATTATAGGAAAAAATTGCTGGGTGGGACAAAATTTTTGTCACTTTTAATACATAGATAAACGTATCGAGAGGTTCTAGACCCGTCGGTATAAACCGATGTACTTACATCAAAACTTGATAATGGG
Source organism: Micrasema longulum (assembly GCF_059751315.1). Lineage (NCBI taxonomy): Eukaryota > Metazoa > Arthropoda > Insecta > Trichoptera > Brachycentridae > Micrasema > Micrasema longulum. The sequence continues at coordinate 404,097 of NW_028279464.1, read as the reverse complement.
GGGATCGGTAGTGTATCTTAGTAGTCGGTCGGGAGACTTTTATCTTCAACTATGACGTCATACTGAAGTTATGTTATTTAAGTGCGTAGATATGTGTACCGTGACGTACGCTTCCCCTTGTTTCATATCGATGTACCTATCCAAAACTTGAAGGTGAAGGGTCGGTAGAGTATCTTCGTAATCGCTAGAGAGAATTCATCTTTAACTATTCCATCAATGTGAAGGTATGACGTCTTTATCTTTCCATTATAATCGAGGCCCTAATACAGAAAACGAACCCTGTACGTACATTTTTTCCCATATCGTATTTTGTTCATTCCCTTAAAATGCGAGTTTGATCTTTCTTTTGACTCTTATATGTTTATTTATTAATTTTATTTATTTACAGACTTGTTAAGTCCATTTGAAGTTGAAATTCATTGATTTTTTCAAGAAATTCCGTAGTTTCTGTCTCCGTTAAAAAGGTTAAATAAAATATAAATAATTCCGTCCTTGGAAATACAGTTAGAAGTTTTCTTAACATTTTGTTGGACATCCATCAATGTTTTGTTTTATTTTCGTTTTGTACCGAATCTTTTGATTCAATGAATGAAATGATTGATAGTTTCGTTCGGAGTCTTCTTACAAATAATCGTGTTCCTAGTTTAAACTGTAGCAAATACAAGGTTACTCATAATTAACTTTAGCATGTTAAAATTTATTGTGTCTGTTTTTTTCAAAATTAAATGATTAGTAAAATAAAATGTTAGGATGTATTCGGCATTAGAAAGAAAAAAATTTGCGCTAAAGAAATTGCATTTGTTTTTACGTTACATTTATTGATTTATTTTTATATATGCCCAATGGGCATGTTTAATATTTATTCCTAGAAAATTATTATAAAGGAAGAATGACACAATGGTATAAAGTAGACTTGGTGAGAGTGAAGGCGGGAGAGAGGTATTTATAATTGAATTTGATTCAGTGATCGTTTGAAAGAAGACAACTTGTTATCAAAGAAATCAAGACTGGTATGTTTGTTGGCAGACCTAAGAATTTTGAGCAAAGGGGATTGAAAACCATAGTTATTTCCATAGTTATCGGTATGAAAGAGTAAGTTTTGTCTGGGGTTTCTAGTTGGGATATTGAATTTCATTGAGCTCAGTAGTTAAGGCGCATCAAAGAGTGAGTTGAGAATTTAAATAGGACTAAAAGGTCGGATTTATTTCGACGGTCTTGAAGAGAAGATATATTCAATGTAGTTTCTAACTCATTGTACGTATATTGGTGTCAGGATAAGCCCAACCTTCAGCCTATATTTCCTAAAAATCGATGCAGAACTGATTCAATATTTTTTATGTGAACATCTTAATATGGAAACCAGATAACAGAGGAATACTCTAGGTGCGGGCGAACTAGGGAACCGAAGAGAGTTTTAAGGGTATTGATATTTTTGAAGTCAGTTGTGCTTCTTCAATATATATTTTTTCATTTGATTGGTTAATGTCAGGCCTCGTGATGTAATGGTCAGCGCATTTGTCTACCATGCAAGAGGTCTCCGGTTCGATTCGTGACATGGTTGATTTGGAATATTATTTAAAAGGGTGTTTTTACACTAGACTATTTTCCTAGACTGGTACCAGAGACGTAAGACTGATCACCTTACATTCATGTAACAATAATGATCAAGATACGCTGCGATTGGTATACCAATGCAGTGCCCTATACACCATTAGATGCGGAAAGGGAAGTTATTCTTGAAGTAGTGGAGTGATATGACTAAACTTAGAGATTCCAAAAATAATTCTCGCTGTGGCATTTTATTCATTGGTAGACCTGCGTAGATACCATTACAATAATCGACTCTCGACACTACAAACGCATTTATTAATTGATGGGCTGCATCAACCGGTAATTTTTAGCATATGCATTTCATTTTTTATAGCTGGTAAAAGCATGAACCTACCGTTCAATCAATTTTAGTGTCAACAGAAACGTCAGAATTAAATAAGACTCCTAGTAGTTCAACGGTTGGCAAAACGGTACTCCTTACATCGGGTAATTGCGTATTCTGAATCAAATTGTGTCGTCTGGCTAAAGCCATCTATAGTTTTTCTGTTGTAGTTGTAGTGTTGTTGGGTTTGACGTTAGTCTATTTTTAGCCATCCAGTTTCCTATTTTTTCTATGCATCTTCTTCTTCTTCTTTAGCTTTCTGTTCTCCACTACTAGATATAGGCTTTTTCCATTTTTTTCCATTTTTCTCGGTCAGTTGTTACATGCAGCCTATTTTTACCCTCCTTCAGCAGCTATGTCATCGGACCATCTTTTTTGAGGTCTTCCGACGCCTCGCTTATTCTATCAAGGTCTCCATCTTAAAACTTTAGGAGTCCATCTTATGGGGTCTTGTTTTGCAACATGTCCTGCCCAATGCCACTTCAGTCCTACTACGCGATCCATAATATCCGTAATTCTGCTTCTGTTCTAAATTTCTTACTTTATCTCTTAGGCTTATATCAAGCATGGATCTTTCCATGGATTTCTGTGTGCATTTGAGCCTATATTTATTTGTGTAAGGACCATGGTCTAATGCATATGTTGTCACTGGCAGTATAAATGATTCGTAAATTTTCCTCTTCAGACAAATGGGAATCTCTTTATTTTCAAGTATGTGCCTAAGTTTTCCAAAAGCTGCCCAACTCATTCTTATTTGTCTTGGCAGTTTCATCGTTTGGTTTTCTTTGCCCAGTTTTTTCTTATGTCCAAGATATAAATATTCATCCACCATTTCGAGGTTTTTATTGTTAACGGTGATGATCTTATTTTCTGGACTTATAATTTTTATTTTGTAATGTTCATATTCAGACCGATTTTACAAGAAGCCTCATGCAATTCGTTAATCATTGGACTCAATTTCAATGCATACATTTATAATATTAAGAAACACACTTCTCTAGCCTGGTTTAGAATAAAAACAAATCGGTGTATCATCTGCATGATAGTGAGATCACAACTCACATTATTTGATAATGTTCTCTAAATCTTTAATGTACAGGAGATAGAGGATTGGTCCGAGTACTGACCCTTGAGGTACTCCAGTAGACACCTGAATGTTGGATGAGCTATTACCTTGGAACACAACTGCATATTCTCTTTCATGAAGATATGAACTGAATATAACGAACATGATATGCTGCCTTGGGAGCATCAATGCAGTGCTCAATGCATTCATCACAGGGTACGGATAGGAACGATGTAAATTTCCTCATTTAAGGTTACCCTGTAGCATCCCTTACCGGAACATCAAGTCATTAATTTAAAACCGAGTGTTTGTAAAAGGCTTTGTAGGGAGTGAAGAAGAAAGGGTTAATTATGAAATTAATTTAATTTTACGTTAAGCGGCGGGGAATGTGCATTTTAATTATAATGTTAAGTAGGCAGATTTAAATATCGTAATATCTTTTGCGTGGGCAGACTATTTATGCTTTAAAATATTATAATTATTGTTATCGTAAATAACAAACAAGAAATATACCACGTATAATATTATTCTATAATTAACATATTACAACAGACATGAAGGACATTTTACAGAAGGTAATATAGAAGTCTAGACATTTACAAGGCTTATGACTTGTCATTGGCTGGTTTAAGTAGCCACTTTACATACTGTGTAACATTTACCATTCTGCCTGTATTTGAACATCTATATCGATGAATCTCACCCGCAAAAATAAAGGTTTCTGCTATTTAACTTCCAAAACATCAACAGATGGAAGAACCAAATGAATAAAGATGTTTAAATACAGGCAGAATGGTGAATGTTACATAGTGTGTAAATGTTACACTGTGTTTAAACCAGCCAATAACAGGTCATAAGACCTATGGATATTTATTTATTTATTTACGGACATTTTCCATTTATATCATTCATAGGGTATTAATATTATAATGTAAGAATAGTTAATAGCATTGAAAAATAAGAAAGAAGCATTGACAAACAAAAGGGACATCAAAACAAGATCTGGACTATTTATTTAGTGCTAGTTAAAATCTTTGTAAACTTAAACCAAAAAAGTCCAGATCTTGTCTCGAGTTAATATTACGATAAAAACGGGTCGTCATTGGAGAATTAAGGCCATAGTTTGTTCTATGCTGATTGATGAACATTACTTAATTGTTTCTCAACCTACGAGTCGGAATATGACATTTTACCTGTCCTAGTAATGATGGCACATCGATTTTTCCATTTAATATGCCGAACATTATGTATAGTAGACAATAATAACGCAATATTATTTCAATAATATTGGCTAGAATTATTTTAGGAAATTCTATTTGACAAGGGTGTAATGATTTTGATCGTTTAAATATAATGCGAGTTATACAATGTTATTTTATTATAATAAACTACCTGTAATTTTTGAGCAGCTTCATGATTAAAAATAAATTAGTTTTCGTAGAAAAACAACTTGATTTCCCAAGATAAGCATATTTTTATCGGATATCGCCTAATTTATACATGTATACCTGCGCACATAAAAATTTGCGCAGGCAATACAAAAACAAAAGAATTTATATTCTCTCAGATAGTCAGGTTGGTCTAAAAGCACTAAACTATATCGAGATCAATTCTAAATTAACCTTAAAATGCTAACGGGCCCTTAATTGTGCCGTTGAGTGAAACAGTGTGACATTAATTTGGGTACCTGGGACTTTATGCTGGACTCATTCGTCTTAAGAATCGAATGCGACTTCCGTAATTCGACGAGTGACAGCATTCTCGAACCACTCATACGAATGCAGTCGATTGAAAACCAATCGACTTTATCTCGAGTGCCCCAAAGCACTCGACATTGACAATCGAATGCGACATCGTGACTTCAGCTGTCAAACTTCCTTCTTGTAAAAAGCTCGGCATTTATGTTTGAATGACGAGTAGGTATTTTTGTTGTATTTAACTTAAAATTTACAACACTGATCAATATTATAATGATGACGTATCAAAAAATATGCAACAAACACAACTGTACTTATTTTTCATCATCATCAAATGAAGTTGCATCAGAAACATGATTTTTAAATTATTTTATCGTTCGTCGTATTTGAGATATACTCGTATATTAAACAATGTTTTTAAAATCCATTAAATGCATAAGAAATATTTCTAATAACATGTAGATGCTTAGAGTATAAGTGTAGATGTGTGTTATGTCTAAGGCAAATAATAAATATAAATGTTGCAATGTCTCAGTAAAACATTTTATTATATTTTTTCGTAATATTCCATTTACAAAATATTCAACGGACGGTTTACATGTGGCAGGAGAGGCATAGGCCATAGATAAAATACGGTTTTGTTAGTGTTGCCACTTTCTTATTCGTCTTTGTAATTAAACTGTCTGAGGGTTTTCAAAAATAGCATGATGACAAAGCAATCGAGATGTTCAATCGACTATTGCCGAGTAGGTGACAAAATGTCGCATCTTTCCAGCATAAGGCTCATGGGCTGGTATTCCGAACGCGTTTGCGTTTCCAAATGCGTATTTAGTACGTAAAAACGCGCTATACCGCGCTATAATTCGTTTGGAATACCAGCCCTAGTCACTCAAACATTGACGGTAACGAGGTAGCTTATGAATTGGTAAGGCTGGGAGCTGAGGCAGCCCCAATAGACCCTGAGTCCTACTGTGGGTTTTACAAATGTGCTCCTCGTAATGAGATAAGGTCGTGGGCTAGGAAGCAGAGCCTAATGCTTCAGTAGAAAGTACCTGGTCAGCATGCGAAGGAACCGATAAAAGGGTACTCGCAAAGGTTTGCCTTCGACCTTATAAAGCTCACCCGAAATCAAGTGATGATTATCACTAGAGTCCTTACACGGCACTGCAGTTTGAACAAACACCTAGTTAGAATGAACCTTTCCGAAACTTCTAGATGTAGGTTCTGCAGTGCAGACGAGGGAACACCTATACACATTCTATGTGAATGTGATGGTTTACATCATAAAAGGAGCATCATCTTCAGGGGATCAATAGTTAAACCTGTGGATGTTAAAGAGCTGGCTCCCTATCAAGTAGCCAGATACTTTATGGATCTGGACTTGGAGGGAGAGATTTAGCAATATGTAAACTCTTGCTTTCCTGACAGTAGCCAAGCTCTTTATATACCTGGGCTTGAAGGAGGAGATTTAGTAAAATTTAAATTCTCGCCTTCCAGACTTTTTATAGATCTGGGCTTGGAGGAGGAGATTTGGCAAAATTTAAACTCTCGCCTTCCACACAGTAGCCAGGCTCTTTATACCCGTCACAATAGATCTTCACAGGTCAATATAAATGTGAAAGGTTACGCGGCCGAGTCACGAGCCATAAGATGCACCCGAGTGCAGCCGAACGTTATCCGACACATCCCGACCGCAGGTTTTGGCTGAGCCGAAGTTCGGACAATTTTTGGCCGAAACCAAAACCGCGGCCGAAACAAATTTTATCCACCAAAACTGGCCGAAAACGAAACTTTGGTCGGCTACTATTTCATTTTGACATGTTCAAAAATAAATTTATTTATAAACATGTCAAAATGAAATAGTGACCGACCGAAGTTTCGGTGAAACATAGTGTTTTTTCTAACATGTTTTTTTTCTTCCATCTGATAATCTGATAGGTATATGGAATGGGTAAAAACTTTTTTTTTTTTTTTTAATATTTTTATTGTTCATTTTTTCATAATTAACTTTACAACTTTAATTACAAAAATACACTTTAAAAAATACATCTTAAAATTCAGCTATAACATTATTTGGAAAAAATGCCCACTATGACTTCAGCGTCTGAGCGTGGGCCATTCCTGTTTTAATGATTTCAGTTTCAGTGCTGCAGAGCAGCGTTTATTTAATAATTAAAAATTATATAAAATAATTTGTTACCCAATAAGTCTAAAGACTTTTCGGTGGGACACATTTTTTTTTTATGACGGGTTTATTTATTTTATTTATATTTTATACATTTATTTATAAACAGGCACTATAAAGTATCTAGAAGATATTTCTTCAGTTCTTTTTTCTTCATTTGAAGATATTTCATCTTAATGGTGGTTTGTGGGAGATCATTGAACAATCTTGGAACAACGCAATTTAATGTTCACTCTCCGAAGTAATTTGTAATTCGGAGAACAAACAGAGAGCCCTTAGTTTTTAATCTAGTTTTGTGAGTATGGGAAACTCTTTTTTTATATTCTGGATCAATAAAGTGATCTACAATCAATTTGTAGTCACTAAGTTGTTTTACCGGCAGGACGTTACAGAATTTAAAAGTATATAGCATATAAATATGATATGACATAACCATGAAGAAAGATAGAAAAAAAAACAATTTTACACGGAATGTAACATTCATTTTCAATAAATATTTGCATTCTAAAATACTAATGATGGTAATTTTTCTTAACCAAATATTGAATTTTTTGACCATTTTTGGTTATATTTTTGTTCTGCACCAAAAATATGGTTTCCCTTTAAAATGTTCAATTTAAATAATGTTTTTCTAACGAGCTGTCAAATTAACCAAAGAAAACTTTAAAAAAACATTTTTTTATGTTTTGCTTACATTTATTTATTTTTCTTTTAGGTACTAAAAATACGAATTTAATACAAAATTATTTAAGAGCCCTCCTTACTAGAAAAATCTTTTCTAAGGAGGACTGTAGAGTATTTTTTTTTTTTACACATTTCAATTTTTTATTTTCATTCTTCTATCCTAATTTTCTTCGGACAGATTTGGATTTCTATTTTGAAATATTGTTTGTTATCAGTTAAATTAATTTTATGTGGAAGCATGTTAAACAATTTGGCAGAAAAATAAACCTTGGACCTTTATTACAAGAATAGTTTTACTGAAAACGTGTGAGGGTGGTTATACATCGTATAATACCTGTGTTGGGGGTGTTTTCTTAATAGTTAAGTTTTATTTAAAATAAACAAGGATAGACCTCATGTAACGTTTTGACGCGAAGTAATTATTTTCTTAACAAGAACTATTACCTCATTTCATTAATACACTCTCATTTTACCCCTATTTGGTTTAGCATTAATTAATAATAATACCGTGGGCATTCACTAAATCGAACTAAAACTAAATTTCTCTAGAATTGGTAATCTGTTGGAACCAAAAGCAATTAATATCTTATTGACATGATTAAAAACTGGATGTGAAATTTATTCATATTTTAAACATTAACTTAGTGATGAAACATTTCAATGAATGTAAATATTTGCTCGTATTAACCCACTCAACGACTTTTCAATGTCTACCTGTTTCGAGGCGTACCCGTCTCTTCATCGGGACACTAATTACACTTACATGCAAACCTCACTATGCACCTTCATCATAGCAGATACACAAAAATATTAAACCAACGAGTTTATAGAATTCACGGTACTAGAGGCTAACGACAAAGTTCAAAGATTATAATTATAATCATAATAGATTTTTTCAATTATAACTATTTCATAAATTCAGTTTTAATATTCATATCGGCAATTCAACGGCCTTAAAAGTAAGCTGATTGCATGTTGTAGAAATGTAATATTTACAACCTAAAAAATAGTTTAAAAAGAACATGAATGAAAAACGATTTCTACTAAAACACCTATAATCGATTTTATGAAAAATATTACAAAATTCGTATGATTATTGATGCTCGAATTTCTTTTTAAAAAGATAAATTCAAGTAATGTTAGTATAAATCTATCTACATACAACCATTTACTGACTTTTTCATCTACCGGTTTCGAGACGTAACCGTCTCTTCGTCAGAACACTCACTACACCAACATGAAAATACCAAAATACACTTCCACCTTTACCATCAGCGAAGTAATTTTTTTTTTTTTAAAGGGAGGGAAATACCGCTATGTCCGAACATGCACCAAAAAACAAACTTAATAATATTCAGTGGTATGTTGAAGAATGAGTTAGGGTGGGTGTTGGAAAGGAGAGGGACTGAGAGGTTGAAAGTAATCGATTATTTAGTATTTTAATAAAAAAGTGGGCTACATTGAAAAGATATTTAATTTTTTATATTGTGAATATTATTTTATGTGAAACGCTTCCGTATCATTTTTATATTTGAATGTACATGTACAAGACATAAAAATTCAGTTAAAAGTGGTTATAGACATATATTTACTAACATTAGTTCAAAAGTTTGACCACAAAGTTAATGCTTTTAAGAAGTTTAGGCATTTACAGGTATAATGACCTATCATTGGCTGGTTTAAGTGGCCACTTCACACACTGTGTAACATTCACCATTCTGCCTATATTTAAACATCCACTTCCAACTTTGTTGAATCAGCTAACTGGTAAAAGAAGAAGTACTACTACTACTACCATCACGCCATTTCCCCGTAGGGGTAGGCAGAGAGAATGGACCGCCACACACGTCTATTCTGGCATACAATCCTAGCCTCTTGCACATTCATACATCTTGTCATACATGCCCTTCGGTTCTGTCTGCTTTTGACATGACCACACATAAGATTTTGGTTTATCTGATCATGCCACGTCTTCCTTGGTCGTTCTCGTCTAACGTTGCCGTTCATTTTTGCCATATATACTTGTTTTACCATTCGTTCTACGTGACCAAACCATCTCAGAGACCTTTTCTTAAAATTATCAATTATACCTGTCTCAGATTTACACTCTCGCCTGATTTCATCATTCGTAACCCTGTCATACATTGATTTCCCACACATTCGTCTAAGAGATCGCATTTCAACCGCGTTCACTCGGCTTTCATCCTTCCTCTGCCAGTTCCATGTTTCACTTCCAAACATAAGTGTTGGGACTAAAACTCCGTTGTGCACTGGATACAAATTGTAAAATTGTTTTCAGGCCTTGCCTAGTGGGTGAATTGGTTCAGCCGGATGAATCTCACCCATGTGATAAGGGTTTCAGCTCTTTTACTTCACAAAAGTCAACAGATGGAAGAGTTGAGGAAATGTGAATGTTCAAACATAGGCAGAACGGTGAATGTTACACAGTGTGTAAAATGGCCACTCAAACCAGTCAACGACAGGTCATAAGTCCTGTTTGGCTGGACTTTCATATTCTCTTCTCGAAAATGTTTTCCCTCTCTGTTGCAACAAATTTAGATCAGAATTACTCCCTACGGAGGAAATCCAGCCTGTCTGCAAACATTTGGACATACTTAAAACGTTGTTAATTTTTAAGTTAGTTAAATAAATTTCGATTTCGGTTTCGGAAGAAACTAGGACAGAAGCCGAAATTCGGCTCAGATTTCAGTTTAGGCTTTAAATCTTGTTTCGGTCGGTTACTATTTTTTTTATGACACTGACGCTAAAAACGTAATTAAATTAATAAAGTTTTGATGACGCTAATGCTGAAAATCTTCAAGACGTGTCCAGATTCTGCCTACCTTCATTATTTGTTTATTTTTTAAAGCTTAAATGATCTCTTAGAGCGCCATTAGTATATACATTAACTTTAAGATACCACGATAAAGCTTCGTGTATATTTAGTACAATGCCGTACCCATAAGCTGTAATAGTGCATCGTTGTACGAAACTTTATCCAATTATCCCGTAATCCACGATCATCTTACGCTACATTCCTTCAAGTAACATAAAAATACTGGCTAATCAATATCTCAATCAAGAATAACATAGGATTACTTAAACAACTTTTAAAGTTTAACACACGACACGGAACATATATTTGTTTATATCTTGAATACATTTTATTTAGAATATTTACCACTTTTTACACTAAGTATTATATTCAGGATGACTGGAACTGAACCCGCCATAGCAAATTTGCATATAGAGGAGGTCATTTGCTAATTTTTTGACCCTACTTTCCTTACCAAAAGTTTTATAGTTTGGGAGGTATGTCAATTTTTACACTTTATCGAGATTTTTCCAAAATTTGACCTTCAAGCATTTAAAACATTATTTTTTAAAATTATTTTTAATATTTTTTGTTAGTAGTCATAAACATTTGTGATTAAAATACGTTAGAACTTCCCTCAAACATGGGTTAAAAAATAAGGTATTACGCTTTTAAAAAAATATAAAAAAACTTTACGATCAAATTCAACTTGAAATAAAAAAAAAGCTTTGGTCTTTTAAAAATTTATTCTTCTCTAAATTAGTTCTCTAGTTCGTCACCTTTTTTTTTAAAGCGTAATATCATATTGTTAACCCTAGTTTGAGGGAAGTTCCGACGTATTTTAATCACAAATGTTTATGACTACCAACAAATAATAAAAAAATAGTGAAACAATAAAAAAAAAAGTTAAAAAAATGTTGAAGGTCAAATTTTGGAAAAATTTCAATAAAGTATGAAAATTTACATATCTACCAAACTATTAAACTTAATCTAGAGAAAGTAAGAATCCAATAATAATAGGCAAATGACCTCCTTAATGTGCGAGTTTGCTATGGCGGGTTCAGTTCTAGTCACCCTGTAAAGTGTTAAAAACTAAAAAAATAAAATAATTCAAATGCACTTGAACCAAAAAACGTCGCCTGGATCACATACAAATAATTATTTTTCATTGATACTTGAATTCCATTTGATACTCGAAACTCAAAATTTCTAAAGCCTTGAGACATTTTTAATATCAAGACCAGCAGTACGAATTTAAACGCTCTGTAGGGGGAAGAGAACGCGTAGCTTTCAATCCGTATCTTTTTTGTGATCCCAAGTAAGTTGGATTCTTTTCAACGTTTCGGTTATCATTGAAAAAACCACCTTCAGACTGATAGTTTAGCTACACAGGTCTACAAGTCTACATAATATACGATCAAATTATCTAAAAACAGCATCCCCGACAAAAAAATGTGCTTTTTTTTTATTCACGTATTTGCCATTTAAATATATTTTTCTAAAAAGGACTGAAGCTGAATCAGTGCGTGACTAATTGAATGTATGCTAAAGCTGCACATATTTTCCCTTAGTTCTGTCTGGAGCTTAGGCTGCTGGCTGCTAACCGACTTCACCATTATCTAGTTGTTGATTAAAGAAGAGTTTTTGCTATTTTATTTTAAGATCAATGTCTGTTTGGTGCATGCAGGCTCCGTCTATAGATTGGATAGAACCAATGCTTGGAGTGAAGCTTTGATGTCCCCCAATTTTCCCACCTGAGAAAATGTTTCAATTTATGAAGGTACTGGTTATTAGATTTTTTTTAAAAGAGTCATTGACACATTTTTCGGCGTGCGTTTACAAAAAGAGATCCCAGCGGAGTGCTCGTAAGAGGTTTTCCTGTAATTTGAACGATTTAATACCAAAAACACGTACGACTTTCACAGAAATATATTTTTTGTGTTTTCAAGAGCGTTCATTTTCTTAGATGAACATAATTAGTTATACAAAACGAAGACCATTTTCAGGAGAAGCGTACAAGTGTGGGTTTTGTCTAAGGAAAGAGACCATTGTAGGAGACTGCGCGAGATGTTGTATAGATTAACATATATACTACCAAGCGTGTTGTCCAGCTGTTAATTGAAATACATGTTAATGTAAAAAAAAAACATATTTTTATTTCGGCTATTTTTAAAATATTTTTTTATATATTTGAACCCCTGTATTAAATAAATAGCCTTACGTGTCATGAACAAGGCTAAGGTACTCGGAAAAAATAGTTTTTGTTTGTCTTGGAAATGGGATGTTCGACCAATGATTTTGGTTTATTACCTTTATGAGTCCAATCACCATTGTTGCAAGTTCAAGAACAATTTCGCGTGATAACTACTTAACTACAGTGTGGATATCTGTTAAGGATATTCCATCTTTCCTGCATTCTGCTTCAAGATTATGGCGTTGTAAACTGAAAAATGGGCACTGAAATTACAGATGTTCGATACTCTGTGAAGAAATATCCTCGCATGGACAATAGTCATCATTCCTTCTTATTGTTTCTGCTAATATTTAATATACTTACTTCTACTTTCCACTATGTTGTATCTCAACTCAACACAGGGTTGTTGACCGCAAAGAGTTAGGGATGGGTTATTATTTTATTCTTGAAATATATATGTATTTGTATGAATAAGTGATAAAAATAAAAAATAAACAAAAATCATCAGAATTAATTTTAGACTAAACTTTGACTATATATGAGGACATTAAACACTCTTGGGGTCACAAAAGATAAAGTCCTCCGAGCAAAAATCGTGCATGTTTTTGGTAAAAATCATTCAAATTATAGGAAACCCTTGCACGAGCATTCTGCTAAGATTTATATTATTTAAAAATAATAAATAATTAAATAGAGTAGTTATTAAAGAGCCTACTTAAATTTTAGTTTGAAAAATAAATATTTCATTTCTACAGTAAACAAAAGTTTAATACCCCGTTGAATGGCCGATATGAATATTAAAAATTTGCTTAAAACACAATGTTAAATCAAATATTTACTTTCAAAACATTCTTCCTAAAGAACATAATTATCTTAGGAAATTGTTAAAAAGAACTTGAATTAAAGGCGATTGTTTTAATAAATTGTTTTCTTTGTAATGTTTTAGTTTGTAATGCGTACAAAAAATAACAAAACATAATATTGTATTTTTACGAGCAAAAATCAATATATTTAAACAGAAACACGAGATATTCATATTTCAAAGTGAAAGCTTGAAATACGTTTTTTAAAACATTACCATTTCCAAATTCCAATTACATAATAAAAATTTGGCAAAAATAGCTTCTGGAATACTAATAAATGATTTGATATCATGATAATTTGTGGATTCAAGAATCAATTTTTGTTCAGTATCAGATCGATTAAGTATATTATGTTTCTAAATTTGTTGCAACATTGCGGGAAAACAATCTTCAGAAGAATTCTTGGAATATGAAAATTTAGGCATTCACAAGGCTTATGACCTTTCATTTTTATATAAAACAATAATATGTCCACACTTAAATTACTTACCTTATATTACTTACCACTTAACTCCATTTTGTTAAAGATGGTATGTTGGACAAAAACGAACTAAAGCGACAAATTGTAGTATCTATTGCTTTACAGGTTTTTTAAAGCATTACGTAATGATGACTGTAAATGTATAGTAAGAGTTAATTAATAGAAAACAGATTGCTCCTCAGCTACCGATATGTACAGAAAAATAGGTCCATATTATTATTATTCAGCAAACCTATTGCCTTATTAATGGGTGAATTCTGATTTACATTCGTACGACTTCTGGGTGCGTAAAACAGTGCATAAGATCTCGCTCTAGTATAATGATTGAGAGCATGTAAACTGATCCCTTTCAGTATATTTGGGTTATATGTAAATATATTTATTTGAAAAAAAAATAAATGGAAATATATTATTATCAGTATATTTGGATTGTACGTATCTATATTCATAAAAAAAAATATTAGCGTTCTTACAATTTACCCAAATATTTCAATTTTGGTGACCATTTTCAACGAGTTGTAAATAACTCACTATTAGAAAATGGAAATCAAGTTGGGGCAGAGTGGGGTTCGAACCCCGGACCTCTGATCCGTGAGTCCGCAACACTAGCCATGGGACCACAACCCAATTCAAATATTCAATATTCGATAGGATTCAATATATACTTACAGAAATCAGCAATCAGAAATCGTATCTGGTGGTTACTAAAAATAAGTATTTTTTATTAATTTTAACTATTTTTTTTATTTTTTTATCAACGCGCCTAGGGCTTTAACATGATATACATGTACATATTATTGTAAATAACAATTTTATCATCATCACCATCACGCTCCTGTCCACACCCGATGGCGCATAGGGCACTGCATTTGTAAAAAATATGCAGCGCATACCTATAATTTGTTACATGAAGGTAAGGTGATCAGCCTACGCTTCGGATGGCAGTCTAGTAGGATGAAATAATGCTTTGTAGAACCACCTTGTTAATATATATTTCATATAAATGTTAACCTGCCTTGGAATTGAACCTAGGATCTCAAGTGCGGTAAGCAAACACGCCAACTAATACACTACGAGGCGAATTTTTCGCCACTCAATTTCCTTTTTCAGGATGTCTACCTGAGAGTAGTCATCGAGTCGAAAGCACTCGTCCAGGATTCTGGCTACATTTTCACACATTTAACTGTAGTTTTTGTCCACTCGGACACAGACAAAATCTTATTGTAAGATTGTTTTTTTAAGACAATGATGTAAACTCACAAATGGGAATAAAAAGAGAATTCGTATAGCAGTATTTTTCTTAACAAATTAAGAATAATCTTTGCTCCTGCAGATTGGTTTTAGCAAAAAGTACATTCTAATGTGATTAGATGTCCGAATTAACAGCCTTTCTTTCTCTTTCCAGCAAAATGATTCCGAAAAGATGGTTAGATTGTGAGACTATTGGTACATTGAGAGAAAATAAATAACTCTTTGTTAACAAGGATCTTAGGATTTTCGTAACGAAGTATAATATATTACGGGACCTAATTAACTAATGGTTTTTTTCATGTCGGGTCGATCGAGCCGTCAGCCGACGTTGACGACCACTAGGGAGAAAGCTTCCCAATCCTGAACAGAGCGAAGCAGCTCCTCCATAGTTCTGATCCCGGTCCATGCTCAAATATTTCGAAGGCAGGAAAATGGTTTTCTTCCGACCATTCTACGTCCCTCGATCTTCCCCTTCGTGACAATCTGAAGTATGGCATATTTATCACCTCTCAACACACGGCCAAACATGATATCTAACGGAGCTTAACGGGGGTGAATAGTTATTTATTAGTATTGACTCTACGTAATACTTCATTGTTGGTTATCATATCGGTCTAAGATATTCTTAACATTCTACGGTGGATCCACATTTCAAATGCTTCATGGTAGCTTATAATATTAACTTTAAGAGTCCACTACTCTTAACCGTATAGTAAGACAGACCATATATAACATTTGACCATTCGTTGTCTCAACTTAAGGTTTATACTATCGTCTCAAAGATCATTTTTCATTTTGTTAAATGCTATTTTGGCCGCTTCTATTTCAGTGTCGGGGTCTAAATTCTCAGTGATGATACTGCCTAAGTACCTGAACTGTTTAACTCTCTCAATATTTACACCCTTATCTGTCATCAAACAGACTCAAACTCAATCCATCTAAAACTGAGCTTCTATGGACAGCGACAAAAAAGCGACAATACCTTTCAGACCGATCTCCAATTTCAATCACAGGTTATGATCTTTCCTCTAGTATAAATGTTAAACTACTGGGTGTTAATTTAGATTCAGATCTTTCTCTTCATTTTCAGGTCAATAAAACGGAAAGTGCTGGTTTCTTCCATCTCCGGCAGATCGAATCCGTGCGGAGAAATATACCTATAGACTAAAGCTCTTGTAAATGCTTATGTCGTTTCGCGTCTAGATTACTGTAATGGAATATACGCAAATCTCCCAAAATATCAAACTTATAAACTTCAATCTGTTTTCAATTCAGCAGCAATGCTTATTACGGGAGTAAAAAAATGTTCTCACATCTCACAACATCTTCGAGATTTGCACTGGTTAAAAAGCCCTGAGATAATAAAATACAAGTTTTGCTGGACAGTATTCAAACCCCTTCATGAAGTGGCTTTAAAATACCTATCGGACCTTTGCATTAGGGAAAATACATGTCAAAAAAAATCTACTCTTAGGTCAGCTTTTGATTCAGAAAGAGGAAAACTTGTCGAAATCCGGCGCTCCCCAAACACAAGATTTGGAGATCGTGCTTTTGCCGCCGCCGGCTCCTCTGCCTGGAACCAATTGCCTTTAAACTTACGAATCATCGACAGTCCCAGTCAGTTCAGATCCCAACTAAAATCTCACTTCTTTAGACTATTATACCCTCAATTTCAAATCTGGAAATATAATATATCACTTTAGTTTAGTTAGAATGTAAGTTTAGGTAGACAATTATAAAGCGCTCTTCAGGTGATTTTTTACAAAAATGGCGCCATGTAAATCAGCCAAATATTATTATTATTATTATTATTATTAATATTATTAAGTGGGATATTTACATTAATTATTCAAAGCATTGACTTTGTGGTCAAACATTTTACTAAATGTTATTTTATATTTGTAAATAACATGTTTTTCCTAATCAGCGCATGTACTTATTAAAACGCATATCGAGTTGGTTTTATATTTTTACAACAACCATGGTGTAGATGTATAGTGGGATTTGCATATTGGTTTAGTTGGTGTTCTGACGAAGAGACGGATACGTCTTGAAACTGGTTGATATAGAAAAGTCAGTAAGTGGTTATATACAAATATGTAATAATATTGACCATAAGTTTAGTTGTGTTTCCATTGAAATTTAACCAACACGTTTACCGATGGAGTCAATCTTACCAAGCAGTTTTTGAAAGTCTTGTATATTTTTTGCAATTTATAACCAGATCACAGCAATATAACTACATTGAAAAAACAAAGATAAACGAATGACAGTCAAAAATACTTTGCAATGCACTTAAAAATTACAATGACTTACTTTACCGCTTGAAAAATTACACTGGAGACAAATTTAAAATCAACCTGAAGAAGCACACGATGACTACATTAACCAGACAAGACATAACATGATTAGACTTAATAATATTTCTTATTTAACCCTTAATAAGAAAATAAATAAAGAAAAAAAAGGGCTGAAACCTCGATTGATCTAGGCGAGATTCATCTGGCAGAATTACTTCATCTTCTAGGCAACGCCTGAAAACACTTTATATGCCAGTTAGTTTTTTCAAGGATGCTTTAATGTTTTACAAATCGACATTATTAATTTGACAAACATTCTTTACAACAGAGATACACAAAAATTAAAATATATAAGTACGGTTCGATCCCTGGCAAGGCAGGTTTGTTTATTTTAAAGGTGGTTGAACACTGAAATATTTCACTGTCCCTTGACTAGTACCTGAAGCGAAAGACCGATCCCCTTATCTTTATGTAACAGATTTTCGAAATACGCTGCATTTGGTGTTCCATTGTGATACTCTATGCACCATCGGGTATGAATGGCGTGGCGACTAGTTTTACGAACTAGTTTATTTATTGTTTAACATCTAAGAAATATTTCATTACATTTAGAATTTTTTCATCTGGGTTTGTAGAACAAAAAGAAACATCTGAAAGACTGCCGCATGCATCAAGCAAGATTTGTGTTCAACAAAAAGTTTCAGATTTTCGAGTCAAATTATATAAACCTAAAACTCCGCAAGCAATATGCCAAGATACACATATGTACGGAGCATATTGATGTACGGTTGTGAGACATGATGCCTTACCGAAAGAAATAAGAAAAATTGGTGCTTCAGAAGAATATTAGGAGTTTCCTGGAGAGACCAAATCACTAATGACGAGGTTCTTAGCAGAACCGAAGAAGAAAGGCGCCTAATCAAAACCG
This sequence comes from Micrasema longulum, assembly GCF_059751315.1. Lineage (NCBI taxonomy): Eukaryota > Metazoa > Arthropoda > Insecta > Trichoptera > Brachycentridae > Micrasema > Micrasema longulum. The sequence continues at coordinate 385,700 of NW_028279464.1, read as the reverse complement.
TCTCAGAGAAGTAAGCCGAATAGATTGTGCGCTGTGAGGGCCGCCTGCATGACATAATAGAGGGAATGGCTGATGGGACAAATCACAGAGGGCGCCCCCGACGGGAATATTTGGAGCAAGTATGCGAGGATTTGAACTGCGCCTCATATATTGAGCTGAAGCGGGCTGCAGAGAATATCTCGTGTGTGGCTGTGATGTCACACTAGTCGACATAGGACAGAAGACTTTATATATCTGTCTTATTTTTAAATCCGGTGAATTAGTATTTTTTGTAATCTTCAAATGGACATTTTCACACCCGATTTGGAAAATAAAATTTGTATGACTATGCTATATACAAAAATATTTATCCTTGCTACGCGAAGAATTCATGTCAGCTAATTCAGCAACACATCTTTACAGATACCTTATACAAGAGAAAGCACGAAGACAGAAGTCATAACAAGGAAGACAGAGACGCTGTTCTACGATGGGTGTTGTCTAAAACAGATTCAGTCTTCAGTCGGTTGATAACACTTATGGGGGACGCACGCACGGAACATTAGCAGCGTATTTGTGATTTTAAATTTATTTTGTTATAGCAGGGCTAAATAATATGTTTAAACAGTATGTCTCCATGTTTTTTTTTCAAATGTCTGAACTTTAGAATAATCCGTCTTTTACTAGTGGGAACACGATGTTACACCACCGCGCGCAAAGGGATTATTTACCACAGTCTTTTAAGAAATATAAAGCAGTGGAAGACGAGATACAAGACTTTGCTGCAAAACCTATCCCCAGGATTGAGATTGCAAATAAGAAGAAATTATCTGATCGTTTTGCGAACACAGCTGTGCCATTGTCAAAGCTTAAAATACACAATTTTATTCAATAAACAAGCTTATTTCATATATTTTTTAAAAGCATTATAAAAAAATAATATAGAAACATAACTTCATAATATGCACGTTCATTTTCAAAATAAAAGGTTGTATTTTTAAATTTATTTCAACAGAGAGGGAAAAATTTTTGAGAAGGGAATATGGAAGTCTAGGCATTTACAGGGCTTATGACCTGTCATTGGCTGGTTTAAGTGGCCACTTTACACACTGTGTAACATTCACCATTCTGCCCAAGTTTGAACATCCACATTTCCTCAACTCTTCCATCTTTTGACTTTTGTGAAGTAAAAGAGCTGAAACCAAACCAGCCAATGACAGGTCATAAGCCCTGTAAATGCCTAGACTTCCATATTATCTTCTCAAAAAATTTTCCCTCTCTTTTGAAATAAATTTAAATATGAACAACTCCCTAGGGAGGAAATCCAGCCAGTCTGCAAGCATTTGGACATAATCAAACATGGTTGTATTTTTTATTAACAAGAAAAACTATTTCAGGCTTTATGTTTGTTTCCAAGCCAATTGCAGAAACCGTAATCGTCCGATCCCGCGTTCCACGGGGTAGCATGTGATGATAAAATTCCACCATTACGTGTTGCACAAATGTCTGATTGTACACTCTTATGTCTGATGTAATAGCACTACTTTTATAAGTGTCTACACGACTCTGGATTAAACCGTAAAGAAGAAACGTGACTGGATTTGTTAAAACTTTATCATCATTTTTAACCCACCTAGCTTCATTTCTACCCTTTCTTCACCGAATTTGAAATGTTACATTTTGCTATCTCCGTAATTTAAGTTGATAAAATTAAATATCTTTTCATTAATAATATCACGTTCATCTCAGTTTTACTGTAATTACATTAAAATGATATCCGTGTCCGAGCGGATGAAGAATACAGTTGTGGGTGTAAAATAAAACTAGAATCCTTGACAAATGTTTTTGACTCAGTGGTTTTTCTATAGTAAAAATCCTTAAAAAGGAAATCGAGTAATTTGCCTCGAAGTGTAGTGGTTGGAGCGTTTACTTATCATGCTTGAGGTCCTAGATTTGATTCCTGGCAGCGTGGGCGTAATATTATAGAATTTAACTATTGTGTGGCGGTGATATCACACTAATTGACATAGAACACAAGACTTGATATATATTTCTTTTTTAAAAAAATATTATTATTTATTTATTTTTTGTTAAAATAAATATTTGCGTTCTTATGATTAACCCAAATATTTAATTTTGAGGGCCATTTTCAACGAGTTGTAAATAACTCACTATGAGAAAATGGAATCAAGTTGGGGTAGAGTGGGATTCGAACCACAGACCTTTGGTCCGTGAGTCCGAGACACTAGCCACTGGACCACAACCCAATTATGAATTTGTATTTTTGTTGATCTTCAAATGGACGTTTTAACATCCGATTTGGTAAGTTAAATTTGTATAACTATGCTAAATGTTATTACAAACTATATTTATCCTTGCCACGCGAAGAATGAATGTCCTCTAATTCAGCAACACATCTATACAGATACCTTATACAAGAGAGAGCACGAAGATATAAGTCATAACAAGGAAGACAGAGACGCTGTTCTGCGGTGGGTGTTGTCTAAAACAGATTCAGTCTTCAGTCGGTTGATGATAGTAATGGGGGACGCACGCGCGTAACATGAGAGGCGTGATTTTTATTTATTTTGCTTTAACAGGGCTAAATTATGTGTTTATTCGCATAAATTATGAAAAAAAAAAAAAATATTTAGCAGTATGTCTCCATGTTTTTCTTTTCAAATGTCTGAACTTTAGAATATTCCGTCTTTTACTAATGGTAACACGATGTTACATCACCGCGCGCAAAGGGATTATTTACCACAGTCTTTTAAGAGTTATTGGTGGTTCTACACTGCAATGTTTTATAGTTCCTGGACTGGCACTTTTAGTATAGGTCTGATCCCCTTGCCTTCCATGTCACAAATTATCGAGATACGCTGTATTTTAAGTACCGGGGCCGCGATTGTGAACGGCTATCTTCATCGGTATATACTGAGACGGTATTTTATTTTTATTTTATTTTATTTTTATTTATTGAGGAAAAACAACAGTTGTTATACAAGAATACAAAATATAAAAAAATAGTACATACATCCAGTTAAAGTTTTTCACAAATATAATGAGAGAACATGTTACACAGTAAAGAGAAAAATAATATATTATATAAGATATGAGAAAAAAAAGAGCTCTTAACAAGGTTAAGGGATGAGAAAATAGAGTGAAGGAGTGGAGGAGAGGGATTTTCATAACATAGTTGACCAGTTCAAAATTTTTCATAGTATAATAAAAAAAACATATTTAAAGGAATATAAACTTATTACACACTGACAAATGTTTTATTTTACAATGTTTCGAAAAGTTTTTTTTTTTAAGTCGCAAAATTTTGTATTTAAAATATCTAAATGGGGAAAAAGTAAATTGAAATTGGAACAGCTACGATAAATAAACGAGTTTTGAAAATATTTTTTTTTGGGCAATAAATTATAAAAAAAATGAACTTGTGTTGACTTTACGGGACAATTGATTGAAATACGCTCCAAGAGATATGGACTATCGATAAAATTGTTTAAAATTTTGAAGAGGAAAGACAGATCAGAAATGCTTCTACGTTTAGTAAGGGAAGTTAAACTATGAAAGGAAGAAAAGTCTTCATAAGAGTCAAAATATGTAAGAGATTTACGATCCAAAACTTTAAGGAATCTATTCTGTATTTTATCTAGTTGTGTTACATAAATTGTATAAACTTATATCGATATTTATGTACAAAAGTGTGTATATTTGCAAAAAGATTCAAAATATCTTCGTCGGTAACATGTAAATCAACATGTTTAGAAAAAAAAATTCTAAACATATTCTATTTTTCATATGGAAAACTTAATTTTACTTTGTAGATAAAATTGAAGATAAATTTTGTCTTTCCATTATAGTTGAGGCCCTGTTTTGTACCCTAAAGCTAGGGTTTCCTAGGACAGCGGTGCCCGTATTTTAACGGCCGTAGTGAACGGTAATGCGGTGGATAACCGTCGTAACGGTGACTAGTGTGTGGTTTCCTAGGAAAACGGTGTTATCAACACCATTTAACACCGTTTCCCTAGGAACCCACTCTCTAGTCGACGTTACGACGGCTGTCTACCGCATCACCGTTCACTACGGCCGTTAAAATACGGGCACCGCTGTCCTAGGAAACCCTAGCTTTAGCACCGGTGCCGGTGGGTGCACATATTTCACTATCATTGGACTGGCAGCTGTAGCGCAAAACTGATCGCCTTAGAGAATTAACAAATCATCCAAATGTCAAAAAACACTCGTCCGGTCCTATTTCACATTCAGAACTGTATTCTTAACCCGCCCGCACACGCACAGGAACAAATATATGTGAAAAGACGTGTCTAAAGCGATTTAAATTTTAATTGATTAAAATGTGCTGTTTTTGATGTTCTGGCAAATTCTCACATTCGTACGTCATCGTCACTTGTCTAAATGATTAATGTTCTTGTATGACTTTCATTCCACTGTCACTCTTATGTTGCTTCATCACTAAATATTCCTTAATAAATTTACTTACTTTCGAAAGCAAATAATACTCATTAAATAAGCAAATAATAAATTCACACCCCTAGAAGTACACAGTGGTGTGTTTTAATCAGACATTTCGCAGTATAAGAAAAAAAAACCTTTTCAATTTTATTAGTGCTCGTAACTTAGTGGATATTGACAGAATGCACAGTTTTTTTTGGTATTTGCTCATTTGACTATTAAAATATGAGAAATACACTATTGCATCGTAATAACTGGTTTTTTCCTCTCAATATTTTACTCAATTGATTTTTTTAAATACTAAGGTTTGTGGTTTATTTCCATTCTGAGTGTATCTTCAAAAGGAAAAAAGTGTGTGTTTTTTTTTTTAAATAACCCGCTAAGCTTTTATTTTGAAGCTTGTCATTAGGTGGGATAGAGGGGATATGGAAAGAGGTAATGAAAATACACCGCAAAACCAAGTCCAATTGAGAAAAAAATATTTCTTGGAAAAATCCGAATAACTTTTAAATGAATAAATATCGCTGAACATACGCGGAGGTAAAATCGATAAGCATTGAGGTCTTCCATTGCTCTGCCACCGATGATCCGCCCCCCCAGTTACAGGCTGTTTTTTTTTTTTAAACCCTTAAAAGGCGTCTCGGACATTAGTGCGTAGAGTATTCCACAATCAGCTGCTGCTGTGAAAGTGGGGGCAAAAAAATTAAAGGGGTGAATTGATAATGAAAAGTACTTTTGTTATTAGAATAAAGAGATAATCCGTGTCGTGATAGAGGTTAGAAGAGCTCTCTCAGATAAACAAGCGGAGTAGGATTATTATTTAAAATATTGTGAAGAAGTGATAGAATGTAATTATCTTTTATATGTCTGATACTTAGCCAGGCAATGAGGTTCCCCATCGATCTGCTACTGATGATCCGCCCCCCCAGTTACAGGCTGTATATGTTTGGACCCCTGTATTTAGTAGCCTAACGTGTCATGTACAAAGCTAAGATATTCGCAAAAATCGTTTCTTTTTATCTTGGAAATGGGATTTTTGATCAGTGATTTTCGTTTATTACCTTTATGCGTCCGATCACCATTGTTGCGTGATAAATACTTTTAAAGACAATGTGAAGACCTGGTAAAAATTTTCCGTCTTAACTGCATTCTGCTTCAAGATTATGGCGTTGTGAACTGAAAAATGGTCACTTCAAAAACAGATGTTAGATACTCTGTGAATAAATATCATCTAATGAACAATAATCATCATTCCTATAATTGAACCCATATAGGTAACTTCTCATAGCTCCGTGTCCGGTGAAGATTTGGACGGAAATTTGCGTAACTAAAAACAAACGAAAAACACAAAAAAGTTTGTTTCGTTTTCCTCTTTATAGTATACATATTATTTACATCAAAAAATGTATCTGTTTACAAAAGATTTTTATTTTAAAGGAATAACCCACTAAGTTTCTATTTTAGGGGCTTGTTAGCGGGTAGAAAAGAATATGGAAAGAAGTTATAAGCGGGAATCAAACCCGCGACGACAGTCTCACAGTTAGTCATCTAACCCACTGCGCCACAGCGCCACAGCGCCTGTTGAATATTTTTTTGTATTTATGCATATGTACCTATATGTGTTTTTTATTGCGTTTATTTTTATCAATAATTATTATATTTTATTTTATTCAGAAAACATACAGTCATACTAAATAAGTATTAAAAACAACAATTTTTTAACATAAAAAGACCAATTAAGTTTTCATAAATTAAAAAGATATAAACATTAAATGTGACAAAAAAATAAATAATAAATAAGAATTTTAAGTGAGAAAAGAATAATTGTTGACATTTGCGTTTTCCATGGAGGTAATAAATTAAAATAAATTAAAATACCGAATGTACACTCCGAGCCATCCACGCACACACATGAACGCACACATAAAACATACACAAACATAAACATTACATGCGGCACATATACATAGCATAAACCACTCAAGATGCACATTCAGCAACTATCCCAAATAATCGACCCCATGAAGAAATTTTCTGTACAAATGCAACGTGCAGTAAAAAATGTTTACATCAATACTGAGTCCGTTATAATTTCTACAGGAACGTCTAATGAATGAATTCGAGGTATGATTGTTTTTACAAGTTGGTACATAAAAAACATCCAAAAATTAGCTGTGTCAAACTAATGAATTGAGGTTAATCACTCAAACCTTAAAACTCACTGAAAAGATTAATCGATGTTGTGTAAACAAGTTTAAACAACCCTTTTTTTGTTCAAGTCTTTGTCTTTCATTTTTATTTTAAACAACGTATCTGAATCTTGAAAAAAGATTGTTATGGCATTTAAAATTGCAACTCACGAAGGATCGTGGGCTAAAGACATTTTCATTCAAATTATTTGTTAATTTCCTGAAATTCAGCAAAAACAAGTCTTTGTTGGAAGTGTATAAATCTTCATATTTCCATTCACAAAAATAAATGTTCGCTGTGCAAGAAACAAAATTAGATTTATGTAAAGAAACGCGGCTTACTAAAGTTCCAACATAAAAAAAATATTGAACAGAGTTGATTCCAAACACCCCTACGTAAGTTGATAATAATAATTTATTAAGGTATTTCGTTACTATATGATGATTAGTTGGTGTTTCGTAATTTTTTCAAAGTTTTCAACTTACAATTCGCTAAATATATTTCATATTATACATTTATCTGTACCTTAGAGGATAAAACATGGGAGTCCACTTTATGTCGTTTTAAAGTTAAACATACAAAAAATATCGCAATAAGCTATTTTATACATGAATAAAACACCGACGTCCACTTTTGTCAAGAAAATGCTTTTTTAAGTTAAAATAAAATTTTAAATTCCACTTTGTTTTAATGCAAAAAAGATCAATTATCCAAGATTCGCTATTTTAAAATATATTTTTATTATCAAAAAATAATTATTTTACATTAAAAGTTCTTTAAAGATTGAAATTACATCATTTGGTTTAAAAGTTACGATGCTTTGAATATCGCACAATTACTAGATCTTGTTTCCTGAACAATTCGTTCAATGTGACTCCCGTGATTTATTCTTTCATCATCATTCATCCTTTCCGTACTTAATGGTGCATTGGTACTCTAATCGCAGTGTATCTTGATCATTTTTGTTACATGAAGGTGAGATGATCAGTCTTAAGCTTCAGTCCTGGGACTATGAAATATTCTAGTGTAAAAACACCTTTTAAAATAATGACTGCATTTTAAACATGTCGGGAATCGAATTGAGACCTCTTGCATGATAGGCAAACGCGTTGACTTTTTCATCACGAGGCCGACTTTTAAGGAACATATACTTTTATTGACAATAAGGACACATGTTTCGACTTATAATTGGTGGTTCATTGTTTGTCACAGTTAGTAAATAATCACTTACTGACATATTTTCAACAGTTATTAAATATAAATGACTCGCCTACAGTCTGTATTGAATGCCGCAGCGAGACTTATTTTTGGAATCTCTAAGTTCAGTAATAACACTCCACTACTTCGGGAATTGCACTGGCTACGTTTTCCACAGAGGGTGGAATACAAACTCTGTTGGCTTATGTATAAGTCACTGCACAACTCTGCTTCAGAATATCTAAGGGAACTCTGCATTCCAGATGAACTAGCTGACAGACGTCTTACGCTTAGATCAGCTACATCGACGTCCAAAGGAAAAGTTATTATACCTCTACGCAAACAGCGCACTAAATTCGGCGAACGCGCATTTGCAGTTGCAGGCCCTACGGCATGGAATGCTCTCCCAGCAGAGGTCCGAAACTGTGAGAGTGAAGTGATGCTTCGGAAGAAACTTAAAACCCACTTGTTCTCTAAATCATTTGAATAAATTTTTAGCATCTGGTGACAAAGTACATTATTTTTCTTAAATTAAAAAGTTAAAATTAAATTTATATCTTTATATAACCACTTTGTAAAGCGCTCTTGAGGTATTGTATTACGAAAATGGCGCTTTATAAGTTATCCATAATTAATTTAAATGAGGAATTTTACGAAATAATAAATTAAAAAAAGTATTACATATCTTTTTTCGCATTTACGACCACAGTTATTAAAAACCGATTTTATTATATTTTTTATTTATTAATAAAACATAATAAAATATCGTAGAGTAATTACTATACCTATATAACTTTAAAATCAGCATTTTTGAGATAACCACTAAAAACACATTTTTGTATCCTCCTCTCTGAATGCTACAAATAGACAAGTTGCGTATTCAAATCATCATATCATTATTAAATTATTAAAATTCGAGTAATTACTACAATTCTGTATGTAATTTGTGCATTTTTTTGTAAATACTTTGTATGCTACGGTGACGGTACAGCTGAAATTATATTTTAGTATTTGCACGTTGGTATAGTGAGTGTCCTGACGAAGACACGGGTACGTCTCGAAACCGATTGCCATTAAAAGTCTGTAAGTGGTTAAATACAATGTATCAATAAGTAAAACATCGTATATTAAAAATGTTTTTTTTTCGTAGGACTTTTTCAGTGTACAATATAAAATGTAAAGATATAGATTACACAAGCACCACTCTGTCAGATTTAAAATTTACACTAAATATGCATCATGTAACTTAGTAGACATTTTAATAATAAATATTTACATCTCGTTTACCCTCCTTATCCTCTCTTCAAGCATTCTTGTCCTAATCCCGCCCAATTAACAATAACTTACTGTTCTTAAAAAAATATTTAAAAAATCTTCAATTATTGAAAAATATTTACGAGTACATGAAAATAACATTTTTATATGTATTTATTTGATGCGTAATATATTTTTTACTAACTTTGTATACCTTGTGGAAATCTGTTATTAGTTTTGAGTTTATACTCTATATCTGTTTGTTTACTATAAATATGTATGAAGAACTGTTGATTTTTAAAATAAAATAAAATAAAAAATACTTATATTTTCTAACATTTATTTAAATGTGCGACCACAAAGTTAGTGTCTTGAACATAAATATTTTCATAATGCATTCAAACCTGTCGAAAAACATTTTAGCTTAATAATGTTATGTTTTGAATGTATTTTATAAAACGTGGTAAATTACAAAACACTCATTCTGAAAAAAAATATTTTATCTTGAAAATTAAATTGATTCATAATTAATTAATAATGATTGATGATGATGATGTTTGCTTTAACAAGTATGTATTTTGAAGTTGCATAATATATTATGTAGCATGTTCGTCAGGGTTGAGCAAGTATTACGTGGGTCAGGAAATGATGCAAGATCTTGCCTAAAATCTTGGGCCGGTTCTTGCAATATCATTCTTGTGCCAAATGTTCGGCCAATTAATTGGCTGATTTACACAAAGCATTTTCGGGGATTGATAATTCTATTTATTTATCGAAAACATTAAACATACATTAGTTGATTACAGAGATACAGTCTATAGTGACACAATCAGGAACAACCCATGCCTGTGAACTTACCCCAACTCGCTAGAAAATCCGTATTGAGTCGGGGCACTTGCAATGCATTCATAAACATACATGCACATACATACGCACACACATACACATATATTCACCCACACTTATGTATTATAATTTATAAATACGTATCAAGTTTATATATGTCATACTACATATAAAATATTAGTTAAAATGAATTGATTGTGTGTAATCCGTTCATTAATTTAAATCTTATAGTACATGTGTATACTAATTAAATTTTCGTACCAATATTTATGCAATTTTTACGGAATCATTGTTTTAAACATTTATCTTATTTATTTTCTAAGTGTGTATAAAGTGGATAAAGTTATTGTTATTTTTGTCAATAAACTATGATTATTATTATTATTAAAAAGCAAAAAAAAACAAACTTGTCAAAAAAAGAATTATGAATACACATAATGGCGCTTTTCACACATGCCACGCAAATCCACCCGGCCCGGTAACTTTACCGCGTTCATCGTACAAACGCATACACAACGCGTTAGCTTTTGTAGGGTGAACCCGGTAAAATTACCGCGCCGGGTGGATTGGCGTGACATGTGTGAAAAGGGCCAATTTATTTCAAATCAGTAGTCGGTAAAAGCGATATTAGTGACAAGAAAATTACATTATTTCTTGTAAATATTTTTACTTTTACAAATCAGAAGAAATATAAAATTAAAAAAATCTAAGTAATAACATTATTTTTGTTGTACTTTTTTTTTGACACTGTTCTTTTTAACTATTTCTTACCTAAGACAGACATTTTTTCGGCAAAATCTGGAATTTTAGACACCCAAAACAGGAATCTCTTCATTTTCTCACTCACTCAATACACAATATTCATTGGGCAAAATCTTGTACAAGATCCTGTACCGTTTTCAGACTCATGAAATACAACCTTTATAATAGTACATATGAGAACATTCCGCATATATTATGATCGTAATATATTGATTCTCGATAACTTAATTTGATAACCGAAATGCATCAGATTGTGCTCGAGCCATTTAGAGCACTCAGCTATTAATTACGCAATATATATAGGTATTCTGTACATGAATACGAGTACACTGGATTAATGAGATTCCGTTAGCAACTCCCAGCAAGGTCACATATTTCAAAGGCCGGTTAAATCACATGAAAAATTACGTTAAACAAATTTCAAATCATCAATACAATGCAATCGATGACTACAGAGGCATCCTTTGTAACTGGTAGGAGTGTGAGTTGGAGTACTCTCTTATGGTGGAGAAGGTTCAGAAGAAATTTCTTCGGTTTCTCTACATGAGGGAGTGCGAATATTATCCATGGCTTTATCCCACTGAGTTCCTTCAGGGTATGCTTGGTTACAGCAGTTTGAAGACTAGAAGGAATGTGTATTTAACTACGCACTTCTTTCGATTGTTGCGCGGTATTACTGACAACCCTGAAATTATGCGGAGCATTAGCTTTTATGTTCCGGAAAATTTCCTTAGACAGCGTCAGCATAGACTGTTTCACGTTCCCAATATACAGGATCAACCTGCCAATGGTTATGCCTGTTGGACGGACTATCTCTATGTTGAACAATATTACTTTGGACATTAACATTTTTCACGTCTCTGAGGGAGTTTTTCGTTACAAGATTCTCTTACTTTTTTAACATATTATTCTCTGGATATTATGTGTTCTTTTTTATATATACCTGATTTTACCTTATTATTTCTCTATGTAAGAATTAAAGTAGTCAGTTTTGTAATGTACATATATATGAATAAATAAAATTGAAATTGAATAATTGAAAATTGAATTGAAATTGAAATTAGATTCCATAATTTGACCAACTTTGAGTTGTAACCACAGATATAATTATTTATTCAGTGGTTGTAACTATGTTATCAGAATTCAGAAAAAGAATCACAGCAGCCAACAAAACATACTTTTCTTTGCTGCCAGCGTTCAAATCACGTAACGCCCACAGGAAAACCAAAATTACCATATATACAAAACAATTATACGTACTGTATTGGCAAATGGGTGTGAGGCGCCAACACTGACAGTAAAGATGGCTGAAATGCTGGACACTTTTGAACGAAAAGTACTACCAGTGAGAAAGAATAATCAGAGGCGCATTCGGTATAACGAAGAACTGTACAATATATACCAGGCCCCGAGCATCTCGGCACATATGAAGTTGCTTAGATTACGATGGGCCGGACATGTGCAGAGAATGTCTGACTCACATATCCCTTAAAAAATAATGAGTGAACACCCGGGAGGAAAGAGGTTAGTGGGAAGGCCCAGGTTGAAATGGGAGGATGAAGGGAAAAAAGATGCAGCGCAGTTTCTCCAGGTGGCAAATTGGAAGACAGCGGCTGAGGACTGACAGAGTTGGAGGCGAAAGTTGCAGGAGGCCAAAGCTCGATATGGGCTGTAGCGCCATCGGAGAGATAGTTACAACTAATAACATTAGTTTTTTATAGATCCCAATCAAATTATTTCCCAAATTTTTTAAATAACTTCTACCCATTTATTTCTTTTTACTGATATTTTTGTAGTATTAAACTAACGTCAACTGACATTCGATACATTTTTGAAAATCGTATTTTTTTATATTTTTTAATATTATTTATTTGGATAACCAACAGTTTTATTTATCTTATAAATAAAACATAACCAATAAGCCAATTACAAGTTTTCACAAGTAGCATCACAGTAAGTTAAAAAATATTCTCGAGCATAAAATGAATAGTAATTTAATGTAAATCCAAAACAAAAGAAAAAATACTAAGAGTTGTTTTGAAAGCAAACGCCGTACTTCATTAAGATTATTTGCAAATAAATATATGTTTAATGATTTAGTTATTACATTAAAATTATTAAAAGTTCGCCATAAATATTCATTCGCCATAAACATTCCTAAATAGAGTGCACCCCTGTTGATGAGAAGAGCAGAGTTTAACATTTGCAAAAGAGTTCTAAATTTAAAAATTAATTATTTTATGTTTTGGAATTCAAATATAAACCGGTACAAACTGAAATTTAGTATTTGAATATAATTTATATTTTGAGTTGGAATTGAATCATAAACAAGTACCAGTGCTCCTACTTATCAATAAAAAGTTACACCATCTTTTTGCATGACAACAAAACGTCGATTTTGTCCATTTTAGTTGGGCATAAAAGGTCTGAAATGCAGTTATATTTTTTACAAAGCATCTGAAAGGCATCTTCAAGACAGTAACAGGAAAATGATGTTCAAATGCCTATTTATCAAAACTCCCTGTCACCGCATATCTTAACAATTTATGTAATCCGAAACGCAATAATAATAATGTTTCTGAACATATTTAATTTGATGATTGATTTCCAAATTTCGATTGTGTTCATTTAATATAAATAAACGAGTTTGCACTCAAATCTAGAAATAGCAAAGCATTGCCGGGTTAAGCTCGTAGATTTATAAAATAGTGACTTGTTATATAGAGCTGTGTTATCATTAAAATGGAGGTTATTAATGAATATTTCGAATTTGGGTCTTTATTTCACTTTGCGTGGAATGTCCCTGCACTAACCAGACGCAACAAAGCATGATATTTATGACCTTATAATGTGTCTATAGCTGATACTCCTAACAGGTTTTCAAAACTATAAATAAATCAAAATAAGAATGCCAAAATCGAACACAATCGAAGCGCGCACCTTTGCATTTATTTAATCACAAAATAAAACGTAAAAAATAGACACATTTCAACAGAGACGAAAAACATCTTTAAAAAAAGAATGTGAAAGTCTAGGCATTTACACGGCGTATGATTCGTCCCCAGCTAGTTTACGTGTTTATTTTGCACACTTTGTAATATTCACAATTTTTTAAGAATATTTTGTTTGTAAACATTTTATTTCGACAGTATGTTTTAAACATAATTTGAATGCCGTCGAATTGCCTTATGAATATTGAAATTTTTCTTAAAACATACTCTAGAAATTAAATATTTACATCCTCAAAATTCTTCCCAAAAAACATAATTCCGTAAAAAATGGATTGAAGTAAATCTATTTACATTATTTTTAATGACTATTGGAGGCATAATTGAACTTTGAATTAAAGAAAAATACTACCAAAAATGTATGATTTAAAATGTTTGTGCTTATTTATTTTAATCGGAATTCAGGTTTATTCGTTAACAACTTTTTCTTACAATTATTCAATGTTAATTAAATATTTAATTTGTTTTTAGATGAGTATAAATTAATATATTAGGTGTTAATCTTACGTGCATTTAAAAACAATAATTTATGGCATCTTCAACGTACTCTATGCAAATATCGCTATCAGCTTTGAAAGCTTTGTTCTTTTGATTAAAAACAAAGAAAAGGGGGTGTCGAAAACGCTCACATTCGTCTACTTGATATTCCGTTTTGAAGACTTGTAATCAAATAAAATAATAAATTAATACAACATCGAGACAACCTGTAAGGTGTAAGCTGATTATTGACAACAAGCCAGTGGAACAGATCATGAGTTTTAAATACCTGGAAGTGGAAATCTCAAGTCATAGTGATTTGTACACTGATGTTAGAGAACAGGTCAACAAAATATGAGCTGTGTCGGGGTGGCTGAGGAATGTCATATTGAAAAATGAGGATATATATCAAAGTCAGAATATACCAGAAATGTCTGAGTCCTATCATGGCGTATGCTGGGGAAGCGCAGGCTGACACTGTTAGTACCAAAGGGCTACTCAGAACTGCTGAAATGTAAGTTTTAAGGACCATAACTAGAAAAACGCTCCAAAACTGAATCCGGATTATGAAAATTAGAGATACGCGTGAAAAAAAGCATATCGTGCGATGGAGCAGATCCGGACATTTTTAGCATTTTTACGTAATGCTTTTGTGTTTAAGTTCATGAGTAAAAATGAGATCATATTTATGTATCCCATATGATATATTGCCAAGAAAATGGTTAAACAGTTGGCATTTACAATTATTTTGTACTTGAATTTATATCTTCTCACAGAAGTTTCCTGGCAATTTGATGGAGTATTGCATTTCATAATAGAATATAAATGCTAGATTTATAACTGGATATACCTGGGTTTTTCCGGAGCACGTATTGGGAATAGGACGCTCGGATATAAAACCCCCCTGAATGATATGTATCT
This sequence comes from Micrasema longulum, assembly GCF_059751315.1. Taxonomy (NCBI): domain Eukaryota; kingdom Metazoa; phylum Arthropoda; class Insecta; order Trichoptera; family Brachycentridae; genus Micrasema; species Micrasema longulum. The sequence continues at coordinate 370,587 of NW_028279464.1, read as the reverse complement.
TGTGTAATATGATACCGAGAGAGCGTTGAATGCGTATTTAAATGGAAAATCAGTACGTTTTATTAAAAATATGTGTAAATTTTATATGGCGTGGGAGAAGGCAGAAACGAGCAATATCATTTTACTCATATGTATTTATTTTTAATCGAATCAACATTTTAAAGCTTAACATTTTAAATTATGTCATTTCTTTGACCGGGCGTATAAAAAATTGAGTTCTTAAGGTGATTCTAAACGAAAATATTCAACTAATTAGTCATAGATGGCGCTTTTATATTTTTTTATTGAAAAATTTAATTTTTACGCTTATTTTCAATGGAAATTTTACAAAACTTGGTTTGCGGAAACTTTACACAATATTGATTGTAAAAAATGTTAAAACAACATAATTTAGGTCAGTTCAGATCACAACTAAAATCCCACTTAGACTATCATACCCTCAATTTTAAATCTGGAAATATAATATGTCACTTAAGTTTAGTTAGAATGTAAGTTTAGATATACAATTGTAAAGCGCCCTTGAGGTGATTTTTTACAAAAATGGCGCTATATAAATCAGCCGAATATTATTATTATTATTATTATTATGGTGTACAAAACAAATCACCTTGATGTAATTTCTTATCAAATACAGTACACGATTGCAGTCTATCTTTGCTGAGGCGTCCGGTAGACAGAGTAAATAGAATAAATTCTCCAATCGTCAGACTACACCTGGTTGCCCCACATTACGGCTATATTTTTTTATTTACTGTTATTTCAATATTTTTACTGTAAATATTTTATCAATATTTTTATTTATTTGTGAACACTTTTAACATTTGAGTTTTTAAAAAATAATAATTTACAGTTACTAAAATCCCAGCAAGCCGCTTTCTGTGGATTGTTGGTGGGATATTATATTAATAAAATTTATACTATATTACCTAAATTTATAAAACATGGATTTAAAAAAACCGTTTTTATTTTCAAATATGAGAAAAAAATTAACAAAAAATTAAAATTAAAAATATGTACATATAAGCTAGTTAAATAACTATTCATTTATAAACTTTTGACCGAGTAGCAACTTTCTTATTTTGCTCTTGTTATCTTGTGTGATAAATTAAAAGTCTTTTGGCAATAAAATAAAAATGCTAGGCACTAAATAATAAAGAATTTTATTACCATACTTATAACATATTTTTGAGACTACTAAACCATCATTATTCGTGAAGCTTTTATCATAGTTATGTTTCAGAGAAATTTGAAATTATTATTAATAAATTGTTCTAAAATTATACAAAGCCATAGTTATCCTCGAACTGGCAAAGTTTAAAGTATTTTGTACAGGAGAACTTTATCACTTCTTTGTCTCTAAATCTCATTCTCTTAAACATAAAGTACTGTAGACCCTGGATAATTTTTATATAAGTTTAAGTTGAATTTCCCCACGACTTTATGCCATATCTTAAATGGCGGCCTCCGTGGTGTAGTGGTCAAGACGCTTGACTCACGCACGGAAGGTTCCGGGTTCGATTCCCGGTGAGAACACAAAAATTAAAAATGTGATTAGGCCTCCTGGCCTGTTGTGGTGCAAAAAAAAAAAGATAATTTATTATAGTAAGAAAAAAAAAATATATATATTGTGTATTGCATATTTACTAGGTTTCGTGGTTAAATTATTTGCTAGCTACTGAGCCCTAGTTTAAATGTTGCGATTATGCTACTGTGGGTACAATATTTTTCTCTCCGGCCCAATAACAACTGAACTGTCATCGAATGTGTACGTGATATTGATATTCTCAGCGCGATCGTTAATAAGTTCGTTAATAGCTATCAATAAGTCATTTTTATCCACAATGTCGTGTTATTGCACGAATCGATAATCAAGAAACCGACAAGTATCGATCTGATCACATGATCTGATAGAACCTGCCGTGAGAGGGAAGTTCGAACATTAAGGTTGGAAAACACCCATTACAAGGTAGGTAATTGCATTAATTTGTATTGGGGTTCGGTGGAAAAGTGAATAAAGATAACGCAATGTCAACGCCAAAACCTGCAAACCAGCAAAGCCGCAAAATTCAAGCATCTATCTGCTATGAGGCAAATGGCGCGATCAACACCGGCTAGGAAACGCGTACGGAGAAATTTATATGTTTCGTTTTCCGTTGTCAGTTTTGCGATAAAATCCAAATAATGTAATAGTTAATTTATTTTGATTTTATCACCTCGAGAATTTTTAATCTCCAAACTCACAATCTTTTGTTTCCACTTTGATAAACACGAAGAAAATATTTATCTTGCATCTTGTATGATGCATCTTTTGCACTATAAAAAAAAGTTAAATAATTTTTGTGATTTTGACAAAATAGGTTGTTTTTTCTACTTTCTTCATGCAACTTATTTTATCTATTTCGACGAATACGCAACAATTATATCGATGAATACTGAGCCTAATGGAACTGTCTATAGAGAACTTAACCGAAAACTATCACTTTTAAGTTAACAATACCCCTTTGTTATGAAACCCATACTCTCTTATTTCCACAGAGAAACAACTCAAATTGGGCAATCCTTTTTTTATTAATGCGCAAAATTCCGTGTGGGATTTGAAACTTTTCGACGAGTTATTATTTTTGCTTTTGAGATATCGATCTGGCCTTTAGTGCGAAAAAAAATTTTTTTTTTAAGGCAAATCGCACAACGGCGCGTGCCTAAATTTTGTATCGAGTGCCGCGTACTGTAGCTCAGTTTATTATAATTTGTTTTATACAAAACAGTGAAAATAATACTTCGTGTTGCCGCGCCGCCGTAGTGGGTTTTATGCTGGAAAAAAAAACACAAAAATTATAAAAATAATCTTACTTTGTTCTACATAACATAGGTACATAAATAAAGAAACAGGATTATTTTAGCAGTCGTAAATCCGGGATAACAGAGATTCAGTGTTTATTTTCCCCCCAAAATGCCCAAATCTAAAAGGCCATGTGGTACTTGTCTTGTTTTAGGACATAATTGTTCGTACGTAGGGGAAGTGTGGACAAAGTGGAACGCTTTTACTCTCACACGAGTGTTAAAAAAATACAAGACTTGATATACCTTTCTTATTTAAAAAAATATCAGTCGTATTTTGCTGTATAAAGCCCAAATTACATATTTTTTTATTTTGACAAATAAAATAACATACATAATTATATTTTTGTTCTCGCAAAGCCGAGGCTTATCTGTAGGTTACACAACATTTTTTTATTTAATTTATAAAAGGTATACATATTTAATTTCAACAGAGGGGGAAAATATTTTTGAGAAGGGATTATGGAAGTCTAGGCATTTACACGGAAGGGAAAACAATCATCAAATTTTTGTACTTTTATTTTACCAGGTAGTAATTCAACAATGTTTGAGTATGTCCAAATGCTTGCAGACTGGTTGGATTTCCTCCCTAGGGAGTTGTTGAAATAAATTTAAATATGAACAATTCCCTAGGAAGGAAATCCAGCCAGTCTGCAAGCATTTAAACATACTCAAACATTGTTAAATACATAATTTAATATTAGATGAAGAACATAATATATTTATGTGCACACTTAAGTTTTACTTGCTTTTTTAAAGAAGTATTTGACTTTTTTTTATGTGTTTAGATTTTTGTCCTCACGATTTTCAACAGGTATTAATTTTTTTTTTTTAATTTTAATAATAAAAAAAATATTGAACAGGGTTTTATATGAGTTATTTTTTTTGTTCAAATTATTTAGTTTTTTGCTTAATGTAACACGACATTTCAGCACCGTTTACAGATCGATTTTTTACCAGTTTTATTAAAGTTAAGCAAAAAATAAAGACAAAAAAAAACACATTGTATTTTTATTAAATCAATTTAAAAACTCAGCTTTAAAATGATTTTATTGTAACTTTATAATATGAGCCATATGACCGGAGATATAATACCTTTTGTATGTTTCTATCAGAATTTTAGAAGAGCTGGTAGTAACAGAGACAGTTGAAATAAGGAAACAAGACGATCTCCTACAAGATAAATCGACCAAATAACGGGGTCTTCATTAATTGCTGCCCTTAACTTGGCTCAGGGCCGGGAGAAATGTAAGAGTATCATAAACCTAGTGCCTGACATTCTTTGAGACCATGACGCTCAAAATTATAAATTTGATTGAAATATGCCTAAAAACTTGCAGTCGAATTTGAATATTATTGCCAATCTACTTAATCAACTTTTCACAGGAGACAAAAAAAAGTGTTCTAAAAATCAAATCTAACACATTATGTACTCCGATTTGTACCATTCTTCTTCAGAAAGATCACCTCCTATTGGTCCTACGCATATTGTATGATAAGGAAATATCCAATAAGAGTTATAAATCCCCCCCTTAATATGAAAATATTATTTTTGTCAAAATTATAAGAAATCTACAATTGTTGCACGTTGACCGACGAAATAATAAACCCCTTTTTTAAAATATATTTTTACAAGATGGAATGCGATTTTAAACCTCGTATTAATTGAGAATGAAATATAAAAGTCCATGCTTTGAAAGAACTTGTGAGCTGACACTATTTTGAATTCGTACAAATGTTTGTAGATAAAATACTGTATTTCACCCCCTACAGAGTCAATAAGATTAACAAATTACATCAGAAATGGAGAACATTTTGTAGAGGGAAATACAGAAGTCCATGTATTTACAAGGTTTGTGATTTATCATTGGCTGAATTAAAAATCAGTTGACTGAATAATCAAATAAATATTGATATTTAAACATAAACAGAATGATAAACGTTACAGTCTGTAAACTGGCCACCTAAACCAGTCAATAACAGGTCGTTAGCCCTGTAGATGCCTAGACTTCCATATCCCCATTTCTAAATTTTTTTGCATCTCTGCTGTTATATATTAATCTTAATAATTCCTTGGAAGGTAAAATTCAGTGCTTCTCTACAACAATTTTGACAAAGTGACAACACTGTGGATCAATTATAATTCAAAAGCCATAAAAATGCCTGAAATTTAATATCTCCTTTAAAAACTGTTTTAATCTTCTGTTTATATACCCGTCAATTTGATTTAAAGTATACGTATGTTATTATTAATATCACTACAGAGATGGGTAGAATTTTTGTTTCAAGATTATGGATATTCGAGCGTTTACAGGGCTTATGACCTGTCATAGGTTGGGTTCAAGTGGCCACTTTTATGTAGATACTACAACATTCCTCATTCCGCTTATTAGCGAATATCCATATCGGTGTCATTTTTTGGTTTTTGTATATATGTCATGAAACAAGGAAAGCTTTCGCTAGCGCGTTTGGAGCGCCATCTATGTATTTGATATTTAGGTTAAGTATTAAAGCAAATTACTTTATTTATGTAGCTAAGACTCTATCCGAGTTAAATTAATTACTAGTAATCGCCTGCAGATGACTCTGCAATTTTTATTTTTACTTAATTTTTTGACCAGATCTTGTTTACACAATATTATTTTTGGTATGTGTATATATATTTACATATTTATACACACACAATTCTGGGTTTTATCCCAAGGGGGAGTAGGTATATTATTATTTATATCACTACAGAGATGGGTAGAATTTTTGTTTCAAGATTAGTAGTAGCCCTGTAAACGCTCGAATATCCATAATCTTGAAACAAAAATTCTACCCATCTCTGTAGTGATATAAATAATAATATACCTACTCCCCCTTGGGATAAAACCCAGAATTTTGTGTGTATAAATATGTAAATATATATACACATACCAAAAATAATATTGTGTAAAGTATACGTTTTGTTCTGTTCTTCTATAACTGTATTTTGTATTGTCTTTATGTTCCACTTTGCCCTTTCTTCCCCCAAATATAAAAGATGGTCTATTTTAACCATAGAAACACAGGTTGAGAAGGAATTTCTAAGTGGCGCCGCAAACAAGCATAGAAACGTTATGGCTATGTAATAATGCGTTTGTCTTTGGTTTCTCTTGTGTAATAAAGGGTTTCTTATGTAATTTAACGAAGACAGCATGTTTTGTTTCTGGCAAAATAAATACACACGTGGGCAAAAGTTTTACTTGCTTATTAAATCAGTAAATGTATATTTTGTTTACCTTCACAATAATTTGTGTAATTCAATTCTATGACTGAAAACATTTTCGGGTCATATGACAAGAGTGTCCTTTTTACTCTACTAAACCTACCCAGTATAATTTAATTTAGTACGTACTATTATTTGGTATATGATTTATTGCTCCTATTTCTTACTATAATTGAGTGAATTTTTAGAAAACATAACTCAATTATCATTTCAATTATGCTTTTGTATATATATATTATTTTTCTGTTGATTTAAATGATGCTCTTATTTTGTTTTTTTATTATTATTATTATTTATTTTTTTTAATACTATTATATTTTACTATTATTTTGTTGATTTTAATGATACCACTATTTTGTATATTTGATTATGTGTGATTCTTAATTTGTATAATTTATATTTTAAAAATTATTTCTTATTATCTTTTTTGCATTGTATTCTTTTGAATTTGATTATTTATTACATTTACTTTTTTTTCTTTATTGTGATTCTATGTCATTATAATTTGATCTAATTAATTTTACTATGTATTTTTATTGTGATTTATTGTGGCTTGACACGGGCATAGCCTAAAAAGCCTTAATAAGTTCATAAATATTTAATTTTGTAATTTTGAATGAAAAAATAAATAAATAAATTTTTAGGGGAACTCAGCTTAAGATGACGTTTTTTTTTTGAAAGGAGCCAAATCATATTTATTTTAATTATTTTTAAAAACAAAACGTAAAATTATATAAATAATATACTATTCAACAATGTTTGATTATGTCCAAATGCTTGCAGACTGGCTGAATTTTTTTATTTCCTTATTTTTTCGTGTGTCATCTTAGACCGTATTACCACATCCTTTTTTACCCATAAACTAATCTTATTATTTTCCCTACAGGCATTATCAACGGTATATTTGTCAAATATATATAAAATATGTGACAAAAACAATTGTTTTTTTAGATAATTTCATTGTTTTTTAAACGTACTTGTATATTCCAGAAGATAAAGTTTGTTCCAAGTTGTAAGAAAAACGTAAAATAAAACCACTTATTTAATCAATTTCGACAAAAAAAGATTGCATTACTTTTAATTTGTTTTAGCTCAATATTTTGTAGCATTACTGGCCCATGGGATCACTACCAAAAATATTTTCAAAAAAATATTTTTTTGAATAAAACGGTATTATTTTAAATGGTCCCAAAGGAAGTAGCAAAAGAAAAAATAAAGCTGCGCTTATTTTGTTATGATGTTTGCTATCAAACGTTATTTCATGCTTTATTTCATAACCAACGCAATCTGACTGAAAACAATTACGTTTGGAATGATTCACGGGACATTTTTATTGAACGTTGTATATTTGATGTTTAATCTGCAACGTAAATATTTTTCCTATCAATCTACGAGAGAAATAAATCAAAAATGAAATTAAGCACAATTGTGTTGTTTTATAACGGAAAAGCATCAAAACACCCACCAAAGCTTGGCAAAAATTACATTTTGTTACTGTGATTGTACCAATGAGTTTTTAGCATTGTAAAAAAGGTATTAAGCATTATGAACAAAGAGAGAGGGGTACTGACCACTGACGAAATAAGAAAAGCCTTTGGTCTCATATTCTTCAACTTATTATGGAAGGAAAGGTAGAAGACAGGTGGGGTATGGGAGGGAAACGAGCATCATGGCTCAGCAGCGTTTATTAGACTGGCCCAGATGAGTTCAAAATGATGGTCGCCAACCTCCGGTAGGAGCGGCAAAAAAAGAAGATGAAGATTGTAGCAGGAATCGAACCGTGAACCTTTTTTTTAACAATACATACAAAATATAGTGTTGAAAACAGAGCTTTAACAACAGGGGAATTTCATTTTCTTACCATTTTAAAAATAATAAAGGCCTATAAAATACTGTCCCGTAAAAAAAAATTTTTTTGATAATTATTAGTAGCATAAAAAATATTTTTAAATTTGTAATTTTGAATTTCTGCAAAAACAGTCATTCCATTAGCCACGGCCTTAATGCGTCACGATTTATGTTCATTTGTTCCTGGCCATTGAAATTTGTTTGGAACATAATCACGAATCTTAACGTCACACAATCAAGGCCAAACCGTCGCATTTTTCTAGCGACATATTTTTATTAAACTCCTTTTTTACATTTATGTATGAAAACAATTTAATTCGATTATAATGGCAATGCCGTGTGAGTGACTAGGAAGGCAGAACCCGAATGAATATAACCGGCCACCTCGCGCCGCTCGCAACATAAACATATATAATGTACCTGCACTTAAGTGTGTTAGTGCCCATACACCAAGATACTATGATGCATGGGCACTACACTAAGGCTACCAGATTTGAGAGAACTCCCTCGGGCAGCCTTTCTTGTTCGACAACGACCAATATTTTCCTTGAATCTTGCCACCGCCGAAGGAACTTAAGTCCTCAGCTGCGGTGTGCGGTATGTGGTGAGCAAGCTATCTGCGTAAGAATAAACAATAGATAAAAATAATTTTCTAAAACAGCCCACCTGTAATAAAAATGAGTCGTAATTTAATATCTTTCACTAGTTTAATGTTGGGTTGAAAAATTACCTGAGAGGTTATCCGGAAAAACCGGAAAACTTAACTTACTACCCCTCTAGACTACGCTCTTAATTTCCTGGAGTTACAAAAATGTTTCCGGTTTGAGATTCAAAGAATTTTGAATGGAATGAAATTATAATTGCATCGCTTACAACCGCTACATTTTTTTTGAAAAATGTAAAAATAAATTTGTGTGCCTATTGAAAATGTTTAATATACAATTATTCATTACAGTTTAAATAATTTATAATAATTATTTCTTAAATTTACTTATAATTTTATGATATTTAAACTAACATCCCCTTTTTAAAAAAGAAATAAACCTATCGTGCTGAAGAAAACAATAAAAAACATTGACATGTTAATGTTGTAAGAACATTTTATAGTAGGGAATGTCTAGGTGTCCACAGAGCTAATGCCTTATTACTGTGTAAAATTCACTATTCTGCCTGTATTTGAACATCTATGTTCCTTGAGTTCTTCCATCTGTTGGTGTCTGTAGCTGTAGAGATATACAGCTAAAACCTACATTGATGCGGGTGATATTCATTTGATTGAATTATTTCACCTAATATACTAGGCAACGACTAAAAATATTGTTTAATTTTTATACTTCTTCATGGAGGTGGGTCGGGTCTATCGACAATGTTTTGAGTTTGTCCGAATGTTGTAATATGTCAGTTATAACAACTCCCTAGGATAGATCAAATTCGGATTTTCCAAATGCTTGAGTTTACTGTTTACCATATTGATACGCCATATAAATGTTTTTAATTATATTTTTTATAATGATTTTTTATGTTTCTAATCCTAAATTTGTGGTGATATACTCATGTGTCTGTGTCATATAATTGCTCGTCCCATCTCAACACGGGACTTTTAGTCCCGTGGAGTTGGGACTTATTGTCTCAAAAAATGTACATATGTAAGTAAATAAATAAATAAATATAAAGTAGTGTTTTTCAACCTGTTAGAATTCGCGATCCCCATACGAGTAAAAAAAATATATGGCACTCCCCCCCTATAAGAACAATTATTATTTTACAACAAATCAGTCAAAAATGTATTCTCCTTTTTTGTTCTCTCCTTTATTCCCCCGATTGAACGCGAACAGAAGAAGGTGTCGAAAACACTCACATTTGTCTAGCTGACATTCCATTTTGAAGGCCAGAAATCAAATAAATTAATATACGTAACGTAAAAGCAATCACAATATCAAATTGTAGAGAAGAAAATTTTCTTTTGAATGACATATAACCTTTGCCATTTTGTCATTTTGCGTTCCTCAAAGATATTTTACCGTTGCTTTGGGCGAGTGATATTTAAATTAATATCAACACATTTCGGAAATTGAAAATACTTTTGATACTGAGAATTTTAAAATACAGGAAATGCCCAAGGGAGCCATCTTATATCCAATTTAAACATCAAAACATTAATATGACGACTTTCATATTTTTTTTTAGCACAGAATAAACGTATTTGATGCAACATGTCAAATACAGTATGAGTCGTTTTTAATTCCCCAATGATGCAGTGAAACAGAATAAATAATGAGCTTATCCCTGAGACCTATATTTTTATTTTATTTTAAAATTAATATTTGCAGCACTAACTTAATGATTATTCATTTTATTAAAATAAGCGGAAATTAAGTAATCTGCTTTCCTTTTATACTTTTATTAGCTTTATCTTGACATTTTTCTGTTTTTTAATTATTTATTTTTGTATCATTTAATTAAGTACACACTGTTATTTAGCATATTTATTTATTATGGTAATCATTTTTTAAAAAATAAAATTGCGGTATAAGAAAACAATTTCAAAAAGTAAGACCAATTACAGATTTCACATTAATTTATTATGAATACTAAAGGAGAGGAGATTTTTTTTTTAATCTTAAAAAAAGAAATATCATGTAAATTAAATAAAAAGTGCCTCCATAAAAGGGAAAAAACATGATATAGTTCCAACTTTACCCTGCTCCCCTTTTTCTCAGCTTGCATTAACATTTATATTTATTACTAAAAAAATCACGACCAACAATAATTCATAAGAAATATTGCCAGTATGCAAAAAAAAAAAAAATGACAGCAATATTTCTTGAAAACACGTTTCGACATGATGGCAGAGCCGGATTATCAAAACCTTGGTAGATTAAGATAGTATGAAAGTAAAGTATACCGTTTTGATATATTTCAATGAAAATAACGTTTGTAATCGCCCCAATCGAATAATAAAGACAGGATCCGTTTACTAAAAATCCTTTGATTGAATATCACGTTCTGTAAAATCGCGCATACCGCGTTTAGTAACCTTACAGTCAATGTTACTCATAGTATAAAATGATCACTTTAAACTAAAAATTAAAAATCAGAAGCCCTGTAAACAGATAAGACTTTTTTATACCTTCTCCAGAAATGTTCATCGCCTATTAAAATATTACTCAAACTTGTAAAAATACAAAATGAAAATATGTTTCGTACTTTGATGTGACGTGAATGTAACGGATCAAAAATTTCATTGGAATGAATCGAATTTGGCTCAGAATTTTCCAGGTGAATTTTCGTCAAATTACTGAATTAAAAATAACGTAAATGTCGAGTTATCGTATCTCTGATCAATTATTCTATTTTACGTATGTGTGCATACATACGTGACTGGAAAACGTATCATTTTATGGGACGTATAACAAATCAAATTTATTCTCAAGTAAATTTAATCGGTTGCATGCCATATACAAAGTTCTTATTTGTTTGCAGTATCTGTTATTATAAACGTGTTTTTTTCCCAAATTAGTTGCGAAAAGAATAGAAGAAAAATATAAATGTAATTTTTTTTCTTTATTTAAAAGATTAACCCCAGCAGCGTTTACAAATTGTGAAAAAATATTTCCAAAATAAGTGTTTAGTCGATCCTCTGTTTTACCGTCAAATTTTGTTGAGAAATGAGGCTCTAATCCAGATGCGGTTCATCAGCTACCGATATGCACTGAAAATATACTGTTTGGTGCGGATTGTTAGCAGGAGGCATTGTCAGTCCGTTCTTCTTCAAAAAAAGGCCGATCGTCACCGTCAACGTTATCTGATACAGAATGGTGCTCAACAAAATGTTGTGACCAAAAGTGCGTGAATACGGTCAGCAAGACATTTAGTTTCAACAGGATGGCTCCACAAGCCTGCACATGAAGCCATCAAACATGAACATACAACTGCCTTATCTCTAAAATCCTGGATTCCTCAAATGTCTCATCGCTAGGGTACCTGAAAGGTTTAAAAAAAAAAAATTATGAGCAGACTTGTGAGGTTTTAAAATTGACTTTTTAGTGCCTCCCCATCCTATTATGCCATAAGTTATAATTGAGTTACATGTGTAAATAACTTTGAAATAACCAGTCAGTGATATGTAATCTGTTTGTGACGACTCTTCAATATGTTAAACTTCAATGAATACATATAACAACGGAGTGGATGAACATGTTAACTATCAACCCTTATCTCCCGAAGGTTGGGTTAGGTTGCATTAGTTTTCAGTTACTTAAGTGGTGCTCAGTGACCTACACGTGAACACGTGGGAGGTTCACTGAACTCATTCATGTTTTAGGTAGAACATAATGTTTTCAGGGCCTGAAAACCTGAAAATATTTTACAAACCTCAAAACGTATACAGCCTACATTTTTTTGCGCCATTTAATTAAATTATGGATTTTGTTTTTTGAGAGTGGGTTTGAGAGTAAATAATAAAACATAGATTTTTTATAAAGCTTGGAGTGCGGCAAGAAATGGCAGGCGCAGCATTAAATAGTATGAATAGTATGAAAGTGATCTGGGGATTAGATATTTACTCCGTAAAAACCAAATTTCATATGCAAAACGCCCGCTTATTACCTATTTTTCTCCGACATATGCTAATTGTGGCACTTTTTTATGGGTAAAACAGCAAAAAAAATAAGTTTTGATTGTACAGTCTAAGAAAAAATACAAATGTGCGATGGTTTAACTTAATTTTCGACTTGGAGGCGATTTGGGGATGTCACCATCAAATAATTAAATTAGCCACTCAATTGCTCACCGTCAAATCTAGGCTGTTACGATAGCATTAAATGCAGACATTTATTTAAGTACCTAACGGACGCTTAGCCAAAATGTTGAAAGCAACGTTTAATGAAAGGGCTCTCTATCAAAACACGAACTATCTCTTCGTTCTAGTGACGAGAGAACCCTTTTAATACCCTTCCATCACTCTTATTTTCTTACCTCCTCTTTTACAGTAGTAGCTGCTCGATTGTAGGAATTATCCCACTAATGATAGAGACGCTCCTTCTTTATTTATATTTCAGTCAAGATTGAAATGCGACTATCTAAATATTTAAGTGGTTCCTTTTATCCTTCTTCTTTCCTTTCCACCCCCTCTCCTCTATTCATAGTAATGTATTAATTAAAAAAAAAAATTTTAGTTAATCTTTATTTTAAATTTCGTTTAAAATTGTAAGATATTAATATGTCCACGTACTTGTAATTTTCTCGAACTGAACGGTTTGGGTGAGTAAGATGAAGTTGCCTTAAGGCAATTTGCTTGCTATTATATCTATATAAACTGTATATGTATTTAAAGTGTTAAAATAAAAAAAATAAAGAGCTGAACGTCGCTTAGCCTCTTTAATTTGAGTACAACTATAAACAATATTTGATTTATTTTGTTGTTTGAAGTTAGATTAGGTTAAGATATGTTTATTTTCTTTAATTTATTAAGTATACCAATTATTAGTATGACTTATCTATGAATCGTTTAGTCGGCTTCAGTTTGATGCGCGTACGCGATTTTTGGACTTTAAAAATTCTACGCCAAAAACATATTGTTTTGTTAACCCTGTTAAAATTGCTTTGACAACTCAAGCGAATGCAGACAAGGCTAAGCTAAGCATAATTATCAGATTATGTAGTGCAAAATTTGATATTATACCTGTTTAGTAAACATTATAAACAGCTAGCACATGAAACTTTTAAAAACATTTTAATACATCTATTAAGTATTAATTTACTTGATATTTTTTTCTAATAACTTAACATGGTTATTGAACTGTTTATCGAAGCAAAGTCTATGAGTTAGTCAAATAAGTATGTTATTTAGTCTAGAATATACCTATGATCTAAAATAATTCAAATTTTCAATAAATTTCTTGATTACCCCTTCAAAATACTCACCATTTGCGACGATACATTCATGCCAACGCCTAATCTAACTGTCCATGCACTTTTCATAGGGCTGCAAAGGTATGGCCTTTAGCTCTTGCAGCATGTTCTCTTTTATGGCATCAATCGTCTCAAAGCGCGTTCCTCTCAATAGCAATATTAGTCTTGGGAAAAGAAAATTGTCCGACGGGGCCTGGTCTTAAAAATACGATCTTAGCTGAGATGAAATAAGTCGAATTTTTGGCAAAAACTCCGAAACAATCTACTCTGTATGAGATGACGTATTATCGTGGTGTGAAAAATCATCACTACAGCCATAGAAATTTGAGGCTGTTTTTTGACAAAATTTAGTGTTTTTAGGACGAAGCGGACTGCGACGTGTTTCATGCCCAAAACATCGGTCAAAATATGATCTGCCGATCCATGTATTTGACTAAACATTTTTATTGATTTTTGCGCGGTATTGTCGATAACCCAGAGATTATGATGGGCATTGGTTGGTATGTTCCTGACCTAAGACAGCGTCAGCATAGATTATTTCATATTCCGATATACAGGAACAACTTGCCGATGGTTATGCCTATTGAAAGAGCTACCGCTATGCTGAACAACATCGCTCTGGATACTGATCTATTCCATGTATCCGAAGGAGTTTTCCGGAGCAAGATTTTCCTACTACTTTGCCATGAGTCTCTTTCATGTATTTTGTTTTCTTTTTTATAATATGTACGTATTGAATGTATGTTTGTTATGTATATGTTATATTTAAAGAAATGAATTAAATTTAATTGAATGAGATGCTCAATAACACAGCAAGCCCTCGGATTGGTACATATCGATTTTTCAACACGATTTGCTTTGCCGATTTGACGTTTTCTTCAGTAACTGACGTTGTTGGACGTCCAGCATGTTCATCATCTTCTCAGCATTCACGAACGTCGTTAAACCTCTTATACCATTCGTATGTCCGCGTTTTCGACATTCACGATTCTCGAAAAACTTTATTCGACATTTTCAATGAATCGGCACACGAAATAGCATTGGCAACACACAATTTGAGGCACGCTCGTAGTTCCAATTTTTTATCCATTGTAAAAATCGCTACACAAAAACTTTTTTACTCACTCAAACAGACGCTGACAGAATACTGAACATCCGATCGCCGTCAAACTTTGACAGATTGTTAAAAACTGTGCTTCTAACATGACTATTGCAGTGCTGACATTTCTAATTAGAAATTTATATACTTTTTAGCGTGTTGGCCAGATGTTCATTAAAAGTTAAATTTATGTTGTAAGTATTCTTTATTAATATGCATGCTTTCGCTTTCTACTATGTTGTATTTCAAGACAGGGCTCTTGGCCTCATAGAGTTAGGGACACTTGATTTTTTTTTGTAATATGTACCTTTGTTTAAATAAATAATTAAAAATAATAATATGTTTATTGAACTGTTAATTGAAACATAATCAATGTGATATGGTTAAATAAGCGTGTAAGTTGTTGTAGATTTTTTTTCTCGTAAATTAACATCGCTCAATGCGTTGTTTAAACTGTTGAATTATAATTATGTATTTTGTATTAAATAAGCATGTAACTGTGTCAAAATATATTTTTTAAATCTTTCAATTCGTTTCGTGTTTTGAGTTTAGTATTTATTAGTTAAAGCTCACCATTTCACATGTATGCACGTAGTTAAAAACTTAAAAAATGTGTAAAATTGCTTCGATTAGTTTGTCTAGTTTTTGTGAAACTATTTGTTAAATACTGTTCTGTGTGTAAAATAGAACCAAAATTGATACAACTTACTTTAAGATAAAAATCCTGAAAGAGCATATCGATAAGTTTGCTTTGTAGTGTAGCGATTATCACATTTGCACACTATATTTGAGGTCCCGGGTTTCTGTCCCAACAATATTTGCATGAAATATTTCTTTAACTCTTAAAAGGCTGTGCTAAAAAAATCATTTCGGCACGGTGCTGTAACATCGTATTACATCAAGCAAAAGATGAAATATTCTGAAGTTTTGACATTAAAAAAAAAACATTGAAACACACTGTCTAATAATTCCTTATCTAGAATTGATAAAAACAAAAGCATAATTTAGGCTCGTTTTAGGAAAATAAATTGAAAATCATAAATACGTCGTCATTAAACTAGCGTGCACTTCCGCTCACTGCCAATAACTGACTGAATAACGAATGAGAAAAATACACACGACTTATTTTTTCCTTGTCTTATGTATGATACGTGTATCTATCGTGCCTTTTAGATTTACACATACACTGGCCTAAAGGCTCTGTTTTCCTTGTTATAAGTTCTATCTTCGTGGTCTCTCTTATACAGTTGAACAGATTTATTATTTTACTAGCGTCTTTTTTGTTTGTAGTGAAATATTTTATAAATATGAACTGGTTGGTTTGACTTATCGCAGTTTCGTTGCAAGGTTGCGCGAAATAAAATGAAAGATTTACTTAAATTGTTCTGAGATTTAATATATAATATGATGAATACAAGATATGCACATATATGATCAAATTAAGTACAACACTGAATAAATTAACCGTGACCCAAATTTACATGATGCGGGTATTTGAAAGTTTTAGAAAGAGAGAGCAAAAGCCAACTGAACCAAAACAGACCGGGCACACGCAGATTCTGGCGAACTCCGATCGTGCCGACGTCGGGCAGTTCCAGTGTGTCTTGCGCGGTGTTGTTAGTAAACTCGTGTTACATGACATCCAGCCACACAAGAGTTAAAGAATTGTTTTTACAGTACTGTATTTCATGTAATGAAGAAGTTCAAATGTAAGGAAATTTGATCTATAAAATGTTTTCTTACCCTTGGTACAAATTATATTATTTAATTGTAAAACGAAGTTTCTCTAAAATGTTTGAAAAGATTAATATAAATGAAGTATTTTAAATGTTCAACAAGTTCTTCTAAATCAACCAATGATAGTGTTGTGATAAATTTTTGGCTTCCGGAAACACAACTTATCAATCAGGACAACTCACTTAAGAGGACTAATGACACCACACGCGGAGTAATTAAAAAATTAAAAAACTTAGCGATGATAATACGATACACATTTGTTTTTTAAATTGGCTTAGTTTGTTAGTTTATTTACAAAAAAACAGAGAACTTCCTTATTGCAATATGGTCATACGGAAGAATGTCAAGATCCGATATACCAAGACAAACTCACGAGGAAAGGGGCAATGAAAGTAGTGCAGATTAATTAAATTAAAATCGCAATTCGTGAAATTGAAGTTTAAAAAACATAACTTCATATAAAAAAAAACCATTGTAAAACCGATAGGAGGACCCTCGGTGTTTAAAACGATTTTCGGGTGTGTATTTTACAAATATCATCAAAAGTATACTCACAGAATACCAATAACACCTAGCGTTACACGTCCACTGCATGTCGTCACGTAGTCCAGTACTAGCTATTTAATACTTAGTAGCTCTCGGGAAGTGGGCGCGGGCGCACGTTTTGCACGAGTTGTAAGCGATACCCGATGGTTTTTTCATGTTTTCAGCAGTTAGATTTGAAATATTATCATCTTTGAATTAAATCGGTAGTCAGATGGCAGAAGGGACCATCTGTAATTTTCAAAAATGTTCAGGAGAGCTGAAATACGACTCAATTTCAAGACTTCAATCCCCAAACCAAAATATTTTATTGTTGTTTTTCAATAATGAATTACCATTCTAAATTATGGTGTTTTTTGTCTTTTTTTTTCTATGTGCATTTACTGCAATATTGATTAAAACTTTTGAGAACTAAAAAACAGAAAAAATGCAGATGATCCCTTTTGCCATCTGACTACCGAAATTATGGTTAATTAAAGCCATTCTCTATAAATATTCCATTTTTCCCTTTTTCAATCTCTTATTTTTTAATGTGTAGTGACTACACAGCACCGTAACGCGCGGGTGTTTTTAGGACAGTAAGGGTAAAGTAAGTTAATAACTCATTTTAATTTTCTCTGATGTCAAAATGAATTTTCTCTGTGGAAAAGTAAATATTCGTACAGATTACGGACGAAGATGTACATAATATTTTCATATAAATGTACATATTTTTTACGGAAAATTTTATTTTACTTTATTGACAATTTATTATAACTGTTTCATTGTAATCTGGACAGCCGTAAAGTAAAATTAAATACTCAAAAATAAATTAATCATGACGTATATTCGTGGTATTTACGCCTTCTAGTGTATGATTTGTAGGTTTGAGAATGTCAAAAGGTAAACAGAACTTTACAGGTGCGGCAAAGTCAACTTTTATGGAAAACACAATGAAAACGCCATAATTGGGATTTAATTCATGGACATTCCACTATCGTAATTACACACTGACTGAAACATTATTTCGTTTTCTTGCTGTGTAATTAAGTGTACGGACAAAATATTCACCAAAAAGTCTTGTTTTAAAATCGGGATTCTATTTTGTATTTAATTTATTTATTTGGGATGTTTATTTATTTACTATACATCAACGGTTCAAAGAACCTTTAGCAAAAAAATAATAATTTACAGAAATAATCACAGCAGTGCACAATAATCATGTAGTACATGGTATGAAATAATAGAATAATTAAAACTAAACAATTTAGTAAACATATAATACAAAAAGTTAAAAAGAAAGATATAATTTCTTAATAAAAGAAAGCAATAACTATGAGAAAATCTTATGTACTAAATACAAATACATCACAATATTTTTTTTAATTTTTATTATTATTAAAAGTAAGTACTTACCTTTAATTTTTTGTTAGCATAATAATGACGAACATAAAGATCGACAATAAATACTGTATATTCTTATTTGACTTTTATTTTAAATCTTGAAATAAGGCACACATAAACAGATTCTTGTATGTGCTCTAATAATAACAATGTACATATATTTCATTCACAAGTTATTTTACACATATTTTTAAACCTCCTGTTTGAATTTTGATATTTTTTTAGCAGCCTTACATAAAATGGAATTTTGTGACTTTGTTTTTTTTATAAATGGGAGTTTGATTTAACCTTTTGTTTTATTTTGTGATTATGCTTATGCTAGTTTTGATTTTTTAAAATCAAAAATTCTGTGTTTTTAAAAATAAAAAAATATTATACACAAACATCATCGTACTGTAAAATATTATTTACTTGTATGTTAGTACTTTAAATTCATTTAACATCAAACTTCCACTAATGTATCAGTTTTTTTTTTCAAATCGATTTTTAAATCTTTGTTTTGTAATATGGTTAGTTTGTTTAAATGTTTATGGTTTGATAAAAATAATATGCTGCTACAGTAGTTAATGTGCGGTTCAATAATTGTGTTATAAATAATTTTACATGTATTCTTATCAACAAATCTTCTAATTCTTCCCAAATTTAAAAAAAAAATCACAATCTTTTTTGTAACCATCTTAGTATTTTGATAAAAATATATATGACACAAGCCAAAGACAAAAACACCGGTTCCGCTATTAAAGACAAAAGAAATTGCGGACAGATACACAACAGTTTTCAGCCACCTGAACTTTATATTCTTTAAGTATGGAAATATTAGTAAGCCAAACGAATAACAACGACTTTAAAACTCTAGTTCATAAAAAGAAAGCTAAAAATACTTGTAATTAAGCTGAGAAATATGTTTCATATGTAAGATAAAAATTATTTCCAATGAAAATCATATGTTTTCTCGTTTATTTTTTTGTATATTTTTGATTTGTTCTCATTATTTTTAAAATTATATCAGATATTATCAATCTTTAATTGCCATACATGTGAAAGTATACTTATATATAAAAATTAAATCACTACACCCTGGAACGTACCTATGGGCCAGTCTAGTGGCTACATCCACAGTATTTATATTTTGAAAAATATTATGTCATTTTTTGTTAACATTGTACGAGTACATATTTGTGTTCATATAAAAGTAATTTTTTTTTGCTGTTGCACAATTGATATTAATCAATCAATTATTGTGGCAAGTAAAAAAACCATGACTGCTCACAATCTATTTTAATTATTTACATATTTATGAACTTTTTATTTAATATCAAAATTTATCAAGAACATATTTTTTTAATTGAATTAAATATTTCAAAGTTTCATATTTCTATTATTTATTTGCCTTTATTTGAGACTGTTCTTCTCCTCATTGGTAATCTTATTAGTTTTGACATTGTTAAATAAATTTTATTTTATTTTTATTAGCCTTTTTTATAATTTTATAAATACAATTGATTGCTTCATTATATTTTACTTGTCACTTTACTGTGAGAAAGCCAATTTTCTTATGCATTCTCTATTTTATGTACATTTGTTTTTAGTTTTATTTTTACTGGTATAATATGTAAATAAAAAAAATAATAAAAAAAAGCTTCTTCTACAGGTAAAATCACTAAAATGTTTTTACCAACGCTGGCTGATGCAGCAAACTTCCGTCATCATCACCAAAGTACTTTCGAAACGACCCAAATTTTTACCGGACACGGAGCTATGAGAAGTTATCTATATTGGTTTAAATTAAGGAATGATGACTATTGTCCTTGCGATGATATTTCTTCATAGAGTATCGAACATCTGTTATTTCAGTGCCCATTTTTCAGTTTGCAACGCCATAATCTTGAAGCAGAATGCAGGAAAGATGGAATATCCTCAACAGATATCCACACTGTAGTTAAAAGTAGTTATCACGCGCCATTGTTCTTGAACTTGGCAACAATGGTGATTGGACTCGTAAAGGTAATAAACCAAAATCAGTGATCGAACATCCCATTTCCAAGACAAACCAAAACTTTTTTTTCTTCCGAGTACCTTAGCCTTGTACATGACACGTAAGGCTACTAAATACAGGGATCCAAATTTATATTTAAAAAAATGAAATATGTAAATAAAGTGCAATGATTTGTTTTGCTGCATTTATTTGATTTGTGTATCAAATTTAATGCAAAATTTCTTGTTGCAATTCTTGTGATAAATGATATGACTACTGTTTATTTATCCACGTAGAAGATTAAAAAAGTTTCTTTTGAAATACATTCATGACGCATTTACAAAGAGAAACGGCAAAAGTTTTACGGAAAAGAGTTCTACATTTTGATTGTTCCTGCATTTTTGTAGTTTATGAGAAAAAGAAGAAACAGCAGAAGTAAAATATAAACAAATCTTTATGTTTCTTGTTTTATGTTTTGAAAAAAAAAATGTATTTGCATTCTCGCGACGTACTTAATTATTATTTATATTTAAATATTGTGACGCATCTTGCTAGCAAAGAGAGGATCCGTAGCTCAAGGTTATAAATCACACCCTGGGAATAACAGTGGTACCACTCAATAAACCCATTTTACAGGAGAGCAGTTAAACAATTTAAATACTCGGGATTTTACATAACTGAGGATGGTGGAATGCACAAAGAGCTCCCGACCGCCATAGTGCGATTGGACGATCAACAATGATTCCATAAATGTCAACATCTGTGCAGTGTGCAAAGTTGAGGCAAGAATAATCGACAAAATTATGGAGGCGCAATACTCTCCAATAGCAAGAATACTATTTTCACTGATGCGAATAATCATGTTCAGATGCCTGACTGCTATTTATATGGACATGACTACAGGCAGGTTGGTTCTAGAAGCTAGGAAGTAAAACACCCTTTGTTGACGTCGGAGATGTCCACCTGGAAAATAGAAATTGCATTTTCTATGGTGAAAGGTCTGTACTTATTATTCTATTCGAATGTATTAAAAGGTTTGTAGAAAGCATACTTTTCTGTTCCCCACAAGAGTCCGTTGCATGCTTATTTTACTTCCGTAAACCCTTAAATCATACTCAAAATCCTTATTATTTGAGTATTATTGCACATGTATTACAATCTCCCACGACAATTACTCTAAAATATCAAAATCTTTGCCTATTATCACAATTTCCCATACAGTTATTATTATATGTCACAGGGTTTTGATTAAGGCAAGACTTAACGTGTCCACAGGGAGCTATCTATCACCCCACACGCTTTCAATTTAAGGGATACTTAACTTAAGCCCCCCCTAAGGTCAGACATGTTCCGCAATATGCTTTATCAAAATGAAAACACAATAATCCCAAATATCGTTACATAGCATCAATTGCATTTTATGTGTTATATAGATACATAGTGACATAATAACATGAGAAATGATAAATCAACTTGTGAAGGCGTATATTTTAAGCGTATTGAAAAAGGGCATTAGATGTTAACATAAATTGTGTCCATTTTCTTTTCAAATTTAAAAATGAGAACCTAAAGTAAAACAAAATGGCTAAGGTAAAGGTGTCATTGGAAACATTTTTTTTTCCTTCACATGATATTGTATTGTTAATATTTAAAGCATTAACTTTGTGGTCAAACATTTTGATAAATATTATTATATATTTGTAACGTTAAGAAATATGGCAGAAAAGTTTCTGGCTAAACACAAGAAACTTTTCTGCGCATTTGTCGATCTGCAGAAGGCATTTGATCGAGTTGAGAGAGAGAAATTGTGGAAGGTTTTATCGGAGTATGGAGTGAATTGACAAGGGCTATTCCGTCACTGTATAAGGACAGCACAGCTTGTGTGAGGGTGGATGGGTCATTCACATCGTGGTTTAACATTCCTTGAGGAGTCACACAGGGATGTGTAATGTCACCATGGTTGTTCAACATATACATCGATAACTGTATGAAAGAACTGAAAGATTTAAGAATGGGAGCATAAATTAGTGGTATAACTGTTAACTGTCTTCTGTATGCGGATGATGCCGTGCTTCTTGCTAGCAGCAAAGAAGACCTGCAATTTTTAAAATTTTAAAAATTGGGTTAATTGCAAGAACGCTAATATTTATTTTAAAAAAAACATAAATTAACTAAAAACGTATTCCTATCAATGCACTCTGTAAGTAAGAAGAGTTTCGCAATCGCGCCGCTAGGCGTAGCATGACGTTTTAAAAAATATATTTATGTTACACGTTCATTTTTACAATATTTATCCGAAAGGTTTTTACACGCTTTCGTGACACAAGCAGGCGTTTTGGTTTCGATTCTAAACGCACACATAGCTGGCATTTGAAGAATGACTAAATACGCGTTTGGCGTGACTGAGTATTTGGGGATGAGTTAAGTGTCGTCATTTTTTAGGGACCAGGGCATGTCTATGTGTATTATTATATCAATGTTTGTAGAGCAGACATATAATAGTTTTGATTTAAGGTAATTTATAAACAAACACGTTTGTTTTTTTTTTTGTATATCTTTAGCTTTTTAATGTATATTCTGTATTGAATATGTTTTGTAACTTGAATTCTAAAAATAAAACTATTATTTTACTAATTTGTTGGAAGAAATTGCCATTTGGTAATAAGCCCGCCAACGTACAAATAAAATTATGACAAAAAGTCAAAAACAAAACCAAATAAATAATATTTATAATTTTGGGGCTTATTTTAAAATTAAGAAAATTTGGACCCAATTATGTTAACATCCAATACATAGTTATTTCCTTTTATTTGATTATTATTTCAAGTTTAAAACTCATACGGCTATTTTTCAGATTGTTTTAAAAAATATATATTTATTGCTCGTTTAGTGTCAATGTTTTCATTTGAGACACATTACCATTTTTTATTGAATCGATCTACGATTTTTTACAATTTCGAAATACTTCTTCAAACCCTTGCTTTGTCGCGGTACTGGCCATTTTTTACTGTGAAAAATATGCGTTTTATATTGTCGAAATCACGGGTGTTCTTTACCTGCCCGGACACAAAATAAATAAATAAAATAAATTATTCCCAGTGCAGTTATAAACTTGAAACACGGACACTACTAATCTTCAGCAGTTTTGTAATAAGTTCGTGTCTAGCATTAATTTCTTACAACAACTTGTAAAGAATTTTAAGAGTAATATGAATGCGCAACTTTAAGTACACTTAAGTTTAAAATTGTAATAAAAAGTGTTAACTTTGCTGCATACATTTTTGACAAAAAAAAAGTAATTTTATATCCAATGCAATGTTTTTTCACAAAAAAAGTTAATTTATATTTTGATTACTATTATTTTATATCGACGCAGCGCTGGGAAGGAAAAATTTACCAAGCGACTTGTAGCAACTTTACAGAAGAGTCAATTTTTTTTTTTTTTAATAAAGAATCCGGTTTTTGAAATTTTCGTTTCAATTATGCAAGAATCACGCCAAAACAATGCTTATTATTTATGTGAGGTTTTTTCAGTAATTAAAAAAAATGGTCTTTTTTGTAAAGTTGGTAGGTACTTGTACATGTCGCTTGGTAACATTTTCCATTCCAGCGCCGATATTATAATTTATTTAATGATTTATTTTAAAAGCACGTTATTTTTCATCACGTACTGTTATTAAATGAGGAATTTCAGCACTACGGGAAATTGGATGTAAAAATGCTTACTTAAACTAAAAGAAAAAAAAGAAAAAAATGAACTGCTTTAAATGACGTCACAAGTTTTTTTTGATCACACCATCATAGTGTTGTGATAGATTTCCGGTTTCCGGGAAGCCAACAATCAGGACAACTCGCCGAAGAGAACTAATGAAGCCACGCACGGAGTAATTAATAATTACAAAACTTTAAAAAATCGTCTCGATGATAATACGATACTTATTATTATTTGCTTAATTTGATTGTCTATTAACATAACAAAATAAAAATTCAGATTTTTCATATTACAGATTGGTTTCTGAGGCACTACGTGCTACTTTATGAAGGCATAATTTAGTTGCGTAATTTTCTATTTTATTATTTTAACAGTATCTACATAAATCTTATACATTTGGTGGTAATAAAGCTTTTATGTAAAATTATATTTTGTGTTTGTGTTTGTGGTGGTATTAAGTGAGAGGTCTTCGACTGCTGCAGCCTAAATATGCTTTTCTAGCTTGTCTAAAGCAAAAGAACTTATTGGTGAACAAACGAAAAGTTTTCTTTCTTAAAGACGTTGGTTAAAAAAATCATTAAGTATATTTTTAAGTTACAGCAATCATCTTTATACTATCTTATTATAGCCTATTTTTATTTTTAAAAGGCTATCACTTTGAAAATTAAGAACTCCGGAAGGATGTATTGGTATGAAAGCGGAAAGAACCGGACGATTGGGTCAAAGCAAAGCGAAAGACCCACTGAAATCGTAGTTTATTAAGAAAAATCCTAAAAAATTTAAGCGTAGAACGTAAAAATAATCGCAACCCTAATTCAGTGTAAAAGCTAGTTATTTTATTTTATGTTATTTTATTTGGGAAATCAACAGTTCTACATACATATTTTTAGTAAACAAACAGATATAGTGTATAAACTCAGAACTAATAACAGATTTCCACATAGTATACAAAGTTGGTAAAGAAAATATATTACATATCAAATAAATGCATACAATTTATAAATATAAAATGTTATTCTCATGTACTCAATAATCAAAGATTTTTTTATTTTTATTTTAAGAACATTAAGTTACTGTAAATTGGGCGGGATAAAGACAAGAATGCTTAAAGAGAGGATAAGGAAGGGAGGGGAGATGTACATATTTATTATTATAATGTCTACTAAGTTACATAATACATTTTTAGTGTAAATTTTAAATCTGACAGAGTGATGTTTGTATAATCTATGTGTTTAAATTTTGTATTGTACATTGAAAAAGTCCTACGAAAAAAAGCATTTTTAACTACGATGTTTTACTTATTGGTACATGAAACAGGTGGTACCGTCTACAAATCCTGGCTGGCACATGTATTGTTATTAAACCAAGCAGCTCTGTACAGTCAACCATTACTGTCATAATTTTGTAAAGCAGTAGTTGGTCCACACACACTCTGCGGTATTGTAGAGAAATGATTCCATGGAAGGTGGAGGCACCGAGAGTAGATAATTAGAAATCCGGTTTTGTATTTAAGGTAGTTAATAAATTTGTTTTGAATATTTTCTATTCTACTTATATATATGGCATACTGGGGATTCCATATCTGAGAGGCGTATTCCAAATGGCTTCTGACAAATGTATAATATAATGAAATTAGGGCCTTTGGATTATCAAAGTGTTTACTCATTCGAATTATGAAACCGAACATGCTCAATGCTTTGGAGGTAATTTTATTGATATGCGATTCAAAAAGTAGTTTTGAGTCTAAAACAATCCCAAGATCTTTAATTTCGTGCTTTCTCATTAGTACATTATTGTTTAGTTTGTAATCTAAATTAAGAATTTTTCTTTTTCTTGTGAATGTAAAACAGACACATTTATTTATATTAAAAAACAGTAAAATAAATTAAATATACCTATACCGACAGTGGAAAGGCAAAATTTAAGCAACTTTACAAAAGAGCCAATCAAAGTTTTTTTTAACATATTACAACAGAGATGAAGAACATTTTAGAGAAGGTAATATGGAAGTCTAGGCATTTACCGGGCTTATGACCTGGTTTAAGTGGCCACTTTACACACTGTGTAATATTCACAATTCAAATGAACATCTATATCCCTTCAATTTTTTCATCTGTTGATGTTTGTGAAGTTAAAGAGCCGAAACCTTTATTTATGCGAGTGAGATTTATGTAGTTGAATTATTTCACCTACATATCAGGCAATGCCTGAATTTTTTTTTTCAATTTCTATTATTCTTCATGGACCAGGTAGATTTATCAACAATATTTTGAGTTTGTCCAAATTTAAGACAAATTAAAAAAAAATTGCACGAACTCAAAACAATGTTTTTTTTTCATTCATTAAAACAAAGTTTAAAAAAGTACTTTTTTTTCATAGTATTTACACTTCCACTTCCGCTTTCGCAACCGTTTCTGTTTCCGTTAAATTTTCTTTTTGACATCTGTTTCCGTTTTTGCTTCTGTTGCATCACAATTAAAAGCCACAAATAAAACATTGTGGGCGCTGCCCTAGTCATTAATTACAAAAGAAAAATACCCTTTACCAGCCAGAGGCATAATTAAACTGTTGTTGATTGATTATTGTGATTAATACTAAATGAAAAACGTCATATCTCCTTATAGAACTTCTTGTTTTGCTGAGAGGTTAAAAAAGGTATTTAATTGGAGGTGTATTTATATTGGAATCATATGGCTTTTGATAATTTAATTCATCAAATTTACTGAACAAATATTTGGTATTCTGGCAATCAATATCGTAGACTAATGTATAAGCTTATGCTATTGATTTATTTACAAATTGCAAAATAGATGGAGAACATTTTAGAGAAGAAAATATGAAAGTCTAGGCATTTACAGGGCTTATGACCTATCCTTGGCTGGTTTAAGTGGCAAACATTCACCATTTTGCCATGTTTGAACATCCATATTTCTTCAATTCTTTCATCTGTTGATTACAGTGAAGTTAAAGAGCTGAAACCTTTATTACTATTGCTGTGAAGAGATTCATCTGATCGAATTTTTTCACACACTGGGCAACGCCTGAAAACAGTTTTCCAATTTTTAAACTTCTTCTTGGACCGGTTGGTTTTATAATAATAATTTGAGCTTGTTCAAATGTTCGTAGACAAAAGAATGAATTTTACCCCCTAAGAAGTTACTAAGATTAACAAATTACAACAAGGATGGATAACATTAGATTATTTATTGATTTATATTTTTGTCTGAAAAAACTTTTCAATTTTGGGTGATATATTAGGGAGAAATCATTTAATTTATTAGTGTTATCGTTTAAAAATATAATTTTTTCTTATAGAATCATATGTTTTTCGGGATAAAAAGTAGCCTTTACCAATTGCCGGTCCTTAAAAAAAACGACGATCCGTTAGTCTATAGTGACGCAACATCGTTATTCTGTTTTAATATAAATATTTTTTTCCACTTAGAATTTTACCGAGAGAGTGATGTTTTTTTTCGCCAAGAAAAATATTATAATCTTCGACACTTTGTCAGCTCTCACGTCAATCGGTCGCTCCGTAGCGAAGTGAAAGGAGAACTCGTTTTTCCACTAAGAATTTTCCTGTGGGAACGAAGTTTTTTGTTTTGAGATGAAAAGTTGTCTGTCATTCCTCTGCATAACACCAAATTGGGTGGGCCTTTTGTTGCGAAGTGAAGGAAACACGAAAAAACAGACAAACACGCTTCTGCATTTATAATAAATACATTGATAAAATTGTAAATATAATCTCAAACTTCTTGGTTTTATCGATAGAATGACGACGGAATTTTAAAATATTAATACCATCAAATCTCTTTACGGCTCAGTAATTCGACCGTATCTAGAATATGCTTCTCCAATTTGGTGTCCATTCTATAGGTCCAATCATATTGACCATATTGAGTCTGTCCATTACCGCTTTTTACGAAAAGTAGCATGGTTACTCAGGTTGCAAAATAGTATTTATTTCTATTATGAAATAGAGCAATATCTTAATCTGTCGTAAGTTGGAGAAACGTAGAATGAGATAGACTTTACAACATGCATTTTCAAAACACTTAATGATATATTCGATGTCCCATTGCTGTTGCAATCAATTTATTTTCATGTTCCCAACTTAAAATAAAATAATATTTGTATGGATACTGGTGAGTTAAATCAACAACATTTTAAATATGTCAAAATGTTTGCAGACAATTCTGAATTCCATTCTCAAGACTCTAGAATGTTTTCGCAATTGTCTTTTTTTTTTGCTGCACAGAGAAAAAACATTTTTGAGAAGAAAATATTACACTGTGTGAAAAATGGCCACTCCATCTACCCAATAATAGATCATTAGCCCTGTAAATGCCTAGGTTTCTATATTCCCCAGTCAAAATGTTTTCCCTCGCTGCTGAAATTTCAATAAATAAATCAATATTTCTGATCAAAAGATCTTGAAGCGATTAAATCACAAAAAAATCAATCTCCGCAAAGTGACTGTATTATAATAAATTAATAAAACAACTTTGATTTTAACCACTAATTTTTATTTTTCGCTGACCGGTTTCAAAGCAAACAAGCTTCTTTGTCAAGGTTTACGTAACTTTATATGACTGTATTGTATTTAAGTTAATTAATGTAATTCGCGGTTATCGGATGAAATGAGTATTTCACATTTCATTTAATTGATTAAACCCCCAGTTGAGACATTATTACACACACCAAGCAGATAGATATAATACTTCGTAAAGAACAAAGACATTGTTCTTCTGAAAAATGTGAAGTTGAGGACTCTTATAAAGAAATCGAAGTCACAAAACAAACCCTTTTAATCTTTGTGAAGATATCAAATACTTCTTAGAAATTTTCTCAATTAAATTAATGACAAATACGTATTTTTCCTCTTACTTACATAATATTACCCATCGTTTGATTTTTTAAAATATATTCACACTACAACAGCGATGAAGGGCATTTTACAGAAGGGAATATAAAAGTTTTGGCATTTGCAGGGTGAGTGGCCACTTTTCGCTCTGTGTAACATTCACCATTCTGCCTGTCAACCACTTTATCACGTGTGTTTTTTCCAGAAACTTTTGTATCTAGGCGGAAGAAGAATTCACTTCATTCAAGATTTTCAAAAACTTTGTTCAAAAATCATGCGTGGTTGATCTAGAAACGGCATTTCACATGTTCAATCTAAATTGCACATCTCTACGACTTACCGTTAAAAAGTCAGATTATTTTGCGAAGAAGACCGAAAAAGTTATGTCACGAAAATATCAAACTTAAATTTCGAATTGCATCTAGTATTATGTGTTCAAAATTTGCGTCGCTACAATTTACTGTTTCGGATAAGATGTTGTGACGGAATAACAAACAAATAAACAAAAACATAGGTATTTTGTGTTTTATAAGGAAATCAAGTGAGGATAAACTAATATGCAACTGGTCTTAAACACCTATCCGAAATTTTCTATCCTTAAAATTAAATCCAGACTCCAAAACAGTATTTAAATCACTCGCCAAATGTGTGGCAAGACAACACCGTCCCCGGGTCCTCTTTGCAATCCCAGTGGGGTGATTGAGTCTGACATGGAGCGAATGTGTGACATCTGGAAGAATCATTTCTGTGGGGTCCGTAAACGCCCACCTCCCTCGGATCTATTTGATATATCGGCAGACGCTATTCAAATAAACATACCTAGAGCAGCTTATATCTTTGACCATTTTCCAACCACTGATGAAAATATCAAAACGGAGAAATGCCTGAAAAATGGGAAAGTGCCCAGTGAAGATGAAATTAGGTCTGAGCTGATAAAAAATAGTTTGGATGCAATTTTTTAGCCTTTTCACACTTTGTTATAAAAAATCTGGGATGAAAAACGTTGTCCGAGGATTGGATTAACGGTACAATCATTGCAATTCACAAGAAAGGTGATCCTTTAGAGTGCAATAACTACCACGGAATAACTCTGTTGAGCATACCAGTAGAGTTTCGTCTTGCGCACATAGTCTTGGGCAGAATACGAGCTTCTGTAATGAAAATTCTGAGAGTAAATCAAACTGGTTTAGTAAGTCGTGTGCAGACTATATCCATAATATAAGATGCATTCTCTAACAGAGCAATGAAATAAACTCACCCTTCGTGTGTTGACTACGAGAAAGCATTAAAAAGTCCGCATCGACCATCTCTTTAGAAAATTTTCGATGCGTGGGGTATTCTTCCCAAGACTATTGCTGTTATAAAAGCACTCCACATAGTCAGCAATTATTGTCGTGTGAGAGTCGGTAGCTTTTTGACTGATTGGTTTGGGGTACCCATTGGAGTGAAACGAGGTTCTTATTCATCATATTAATGGACTTTATCTTATGCAAATCAATATCAGCTGATCGAGGCATAGAAGTTAACTCTCCCCTAAAGTTGTGTGACTTGGGGTATGCAGACGATGCGGTTCTTCTTGAAAAGTCTGTTGATGATTTTCAGGAAATTGTTGCAAATTGCAAACTGCAGGAAAATTCTGCTTGTCCGAGTCTTAATATTCATACCAAAAAGACTCGAATCTCTCGAATCAAGCAAAAAATCCTGTCCTGACCCTGATCAGCCTCTGTAATAATGGACTGAGGATCGAGAAAGTTGACAACTTTAAATACTTGGGAGTTCACATAACTGGGGATGGAAGCATGCACAAAGGGCTCGGACCTACCTAGGAATTGCTGAAGCAACTTTTAACATGCTGTGTGTTGTCTGGAACTATATTTTATACTCGATCAAAACAAAATGCCTATTATTCAACTGTTGTATAATGCCAGCACTCCTATATGGATGTGAATCTTGGCGCCTTACCAAAGCTCAGAACACCAAACTTCTGAGTTTTGAGAGTAAGTGCTTAAAGAGAATATTACGTGTAAGGTGGTTCGATTTTATAACTAAAATTGAAGTCCGAGAACGGACGCAGCCGCCTCCTATAACGAACATCTTGAGAATGCGGCGGTGGACCTGAAGAGAACCTACAATCAAGTTGCCTCTTTTTTAAACCTGCGAGCTCTCGCCGTCAATGACGATCTTCCGACTTTATTTGGCGGAACTAAGGAGCGCTGGATTGACGTGGGAGGAGGCGAAAAAGCTGGCTGGCGATAGGGTCTCCTGGAGGCAATTGGTGATGTCCACATGCTCCACTAAGGAGCGGATGTCGTAAAGAGAGAGAAAAAAAGTTGAATCGGAAATAAATAATTATCATTCTAAAATATTTTATTTATCTTGTACAGAGAATTTGCTTTACAAAATACTTAATCGGTTGGTATATGTTTAAAGGTGGTAATTAATCCACGTTTCACTCCGGTGAGCCTCACTGAAATAAATTTCCTAGACAAATTACTATTGGATTATGCAGTTTTTAGCTACTGAACCATATAAAGCTTAAGCTGTATTCATTATCCGCGTGCAGTTTAAAAAACAAAAGCCAATAACGTATTATTAGTTTCAAACGGAGTAAAATCATGAATAAAACATGGCTAACTCGTGCGAAGTACAAGATACTCAATTCCTTGAACTGCACCTATTCAAAGATGTTGAAAACACTTCCAAAAAAGCAATGAGAAAATTTAGAGATTTTTTTATCGTGTTCATTAGTTTTTGTTTATAAATAAAGAAATATAAGCGTTCTTATAATTTACCCAAATATTACAATTTTGATGGCCATTTTCAAGAGTTGTAAATAATTCACTATTAGAAAATGGAAATCAAGTTCGGGTAGAGTGGAATTTGAACCTTGGACCTCTGGCTCGTGAGTCCGCAACACTAGCCACGGAACTACAACCCGATTCAACCCATCAATGTGTGTTTTTTTTTTAAATTTTAAAATAGTGAATATAACTTTTTTTTACAATTATAAATTCATAAGGGTTTATAAAATGAAGATTAAAAAATAAATTGTTTTTATCAGTAGCATGAAAGATATCTTTAAATTTATAATTTTGAATTCCCGCGAAAACGATTCATTTCCATTGGTGACGCCCCTAATACCTGCGTCACGATTCTGTTAAATTTTAACCTTTGTGACTGATTAATTTTATGTATACTACTGTGAAAGCTAATGCAAAGTTTAATATTTTCATGTTAGTGTAGGGAGCGTCCTGATGAAGAGGCGGGTACGTCTCAAACCGAAAGACATAAAATGTTGATAAGTGGTTGTGTAATAATATTTACTAACATTAGTTATATGTTACATTGATTAAAAAACCAATTTTATTAAATATATAAGCCCACAAATAATGTTTTCATTCTTTGTTTTGCGTTCTGGTAAAATTTGTTATTTGATTATGAATATGTTTTTGCTGTTTTCCTTTTCGATGAAAATATCTTTAAATAAATCGTGGTTATACAAGTAAAGGTGACCATTTGCAAAAATGACGAAATTCAGATTATTGACTTTTGACATCGTATTAGCATAATGCTTGACTGGTAAAAATGCCAAGTCGATCCGACACTCTAAAAAAAATTCAATTTGCAAAATATGTGACCATTTTATAGAAGCTCAGAGATTTTTGACAAATAAAACTGACTAACACTCATAGTCACTTTTATTAGTAAATTTAAGATCCAAAGAATTAAACAAGTAACAGTTAGTC
Organism: Micrasema longulum; assembly: GCF_059751315.1. Lineage (NCBI taxonomy): Eukaryota > Metazoa > Arthropoda > Insecta > Trichoptera > Brachycentridae > Micrasema > Micrasema longulum. Next base: position 337,679 of record NW_028279464.1, on the reverse strand, counting down.
AATTTTACTTGTAGGTGATGTCACCAGTGAAGAGTTAGTTAGAGTTAGTAGTCAGTAGTTAGTAAATCAATCTACGTTTTGTATTTGACAGATACGGTTTTTTTTATAAAAAGTTCATTAATAAAATTTATTCTTTAGATTATTTCGTAACACATCCTAATTATTTGTTCTTTTTAATTTATTGTGTATTTCTGTGTTTGTTTAACCTTCATAAATATTTTAAAAAAGGATTATTGAAATAAAAAATCCCAAAAACATAATTTATAGTTATAAAATAAAATAAAATAAAATACTACCTCCCTGAATGAACGAAACAAAAATGATTATCTGCCAAATTTCACGACAAATTTTACAGGTAAAATTGATAATGTTTTTATTAATTTTACGTGATAATTTTAAAGTGATAATGTTTTTAAAACATGTTAACACTGTACATTAAATTTGAAAGTACCGTACATTTAATGTAAAGTTACCAACTACCAACTTAAAAAACCTGATCTTTGAGAAGCAACTGAACTCTAGAAAATCACTAAAATGGCTCCCCTGAACATAATTGATTTTCATAATTTCTCTTGTATGCTCACGATATAAGATATATTTACTTTAAAATATTATTATAATTAAATCTCACGAATTTAATGTTGCTGTTAATGTTAATTGAGCTACTATCAAATTCGTGGCACGTCAGAGGTGAATCCCTTTAACAAAATAATATTTTACTTCGGTTCGAATGAAAGCAATCGATCTCAATCTTTACTGATTTATTTATTGTTTATTGGAGACGAATCCCATTAACGATAATCTAGGGTCCTACAAAGGGTTATTCCCACGATAGATTCCGTAATACATAAATTTACAAGAGAAATGAACCGTTATTTTACAAATACTGATATTTCTTCACAGGACTGATTTTATATTTTATCAGCATATTATGGTGGTGCACAGGGCACCGTTTTCATAAACCAAATTTATTATAAGTTAGTTATTTTTGGTATAAAGGAGAAGCAATTGTTTTTTTGTTTGTTAATTTTTCCAAATTTCAATATATTACAACAAATATGATCAATAAAAAATAACATCTTTAAAAAATACAGTGTTTGAATTTCAGCTAGTAAGCGCAATTTGTGAAAAAATGCGCACAAAGATTTTATCGTCTCAGCGTGGACCATTTAAAAAAATATATTTTATGTGAAATTATGAAACACGTATAAATACGATATTTATACATTCAAACTTTGTAGAAATTAATTAACAAAGGGTACATAAGTTATTGTAGCTGATAAGCAAAAAAGAAAAACCGTATACACAATACGTTTTAAATTAATATAACTAGCTCCAAAGCAACAGTGAAATATTTTAGAAGAACATAATCTGGGATTATTATTATTAGGATCTGACTAAATTAAATTATTTGAAGTAGATAATGAATCCTATATTCTTACATAGGTAAACTATCTAACTTCAGTATTTTATAATTTTAAATGAAAAAAAAAATTGCGTTCCTATGATTTACCAAAATATTTAATTTTGAGTACCATTTTCAACGAGTTGTAAATAACTCACTATTAGAAAATGGGAATCATGTTGGGGTAGAGTGGGATTCGAACCACGGACCTTTGATCTGTGAGCCCGAGACACTAGCCACAGGACCACAACCCGACTCTTCATTTATGTATTTAATTTAATTTATTTAATTAATAACACATCTGCATGTGTTCATCAAAATCTGAAATTTCTGATTTATCTCACTGTTCTAGAGATAAAAAAATACATTTTTTTTAAAAATTAAAAACAGTTTTAAATTGTTGTTTTATTGATGTACTCATACCTTTGACTCTGATAAAGATTATCATTATCATCATCATAATTTCATTTCCGCACCTAATGGTGTATATGGCACTGCATTGGTACACTAATCGCAGTATATCTTGATCATTTTTGTTACATAAATGTAAGATGATCAGTCTTACGCTTCAGGTACCAGTCCAAGGACTATGAAATATTCTGTGTTCAAACACATTTTGTAATAAATATTTCATGTTGACCATGTCGGGAATCGAACCCGAGACCTCTTGCGTGGTAAGCAAACGCGCTGAATACTGCACCACGTGGCCGACAAATTATACAGAAATATGATTGAATTATACAGAAGTAAAAGGAAATTAAAGAAAAACAAGAACTGAAAAACTGATGCTCGTGACTAAAAAAAATGCAGAAAACTCGAAACGTTGTGAAAGAGTTTTGTATAAACAAATATGACAATTATAATGACAGAAAAAAATCTCGTATGTACAGCATTTTAGCTGGGGTATTACCAGTACACCCCACCGGAACAAGCATATTATTTTCTCGCTTCGGCTTGAAATGGTTAATGAAAATAATAAATGAAAATAGTAATACCTGGGATAATACTTTCAAAAAAGCCAATATACATATGTATAACTATTATCAAGGAGTGGTTATATCGAAATCTTCTCTCGCTAAATTGTAATAAAACACTGTTTATTCCATTTTACTCAAAATCATCTTCCCCTTCTTCTTCCCTTAATGTAATGTTTCATAATAAATATTGTAATCTTGACATATGTAATAACTGCGAAAACATGAAGTCTGAAGGGTGCATAAAATAATTGGGAGTAATCATTGACTGTCAACTTAAATGGACTAATCATCTTGAAGTAATTGTTTATAAACTAAGATATTTAACCTATGTGTTCAAAAGACTAAGTATTTACGCCCAGCTAAATACGATTAAATTGGTATATTATGCACTTGTACATTCATCGCTTTCCTATGGAATAATTGGATGGGGGGGAACTTACGACAATCTTATTAAACCATTAGAAACTGTTCAAAAATTTATATTAAAAATAATGCTTCACAAAAATCACACTTTTCCCTCTTTCCGATTGTTCCAAGAAGCTAAACTTTTAGATCTAAGACAAATATATTGTTTTCAATGTTTAAAATATATATTTCAGAACCAAAATTTATTTACAAGTAATTCAAATAGATCAAGTCAAAGAAGGATGGATATTTTATAGGCCCAAAAATTTTTAATTCTTTTTTTACTGATAATATTTCATTGATTCCAAACTCTCGAAATTTTCCTTCTTTTAGAAAACAAGCACTATCCTGGATTCAAACTAAAACCTTTAATAAGGAATATTTTTGTGTTTTTTTAAAAATATTTTTAATTTCCATTATTAATTACTATAAAAAAAAACATATTATCTTTTACGGAATATTTTATTTTTTCTTTCTTATGTTATACAAAAAATATTATAACTGTCCATTTTTTATTATAGGAGCAAAAGGTCATTAACATTTTCATGTATGCTTTTATATATATTATATGCTTTTATATATATATATATATTTCCTTTCTGGGATTTTTTCGTTTACTATTTTTCTATTCATTTATTTATTTATTTATTATATATGTATATATACGGCCTAAGCCAATTACAACAGTTACATGAAGAAACATAAATGCAAGAAACTGAACAAACAGAACATAAAACTATGTAGCAAAGACAAACAAGGGCAAAACAATAATTGTAAACAACATATTCAAAAAAACGAAAGACCAAAAACTTTGAGCTAAACCATGCCAATCCAACTTCATCCCACACTGTTTAGTCGCGAAGAGATCTACGAAAAGCCGGAAGATCTATCCCAAAAAATTCCAAGTCGTGTGATGAATTGACTAATCTACACATTCAGGACATTGGGTCATAAAAACTAAAGTTGCTTTTTGAAGATTTTATAAATAGCAGATTTTGACTTCTGGTGACACGGTTGGGAACATGAAAAGAAATTGATCGCAACAGAAATGGGACATCACTTAAAGCATTGAGTATTTTGAAAATGCATATAAGGTCCATTTCAGTTCTACGTCTCTCCAATGAAGACAGATTAAGAGATTGCTATATTTCAAAATAGAAATAATTACCCCTTTGTAATCCGAGCAACCATGCCACTTTTCTTAGAAAACGGTGTTGGACAGACTCGATATGGTCGATATGAGTCCTGTAGAATGGAGACCAAATAGGAGAAGCGTATTCTAGATGGGGTCGAACTAGTGAGCAATAAGAGTTTTGATGGTATTTATATTTTTGAGGTCCGCGGTCACTCTATTGATAAAACCGAGAAGTTTGAGAGATTTGTTTACAATATTATCAATGTGTTCACGATAGGAGAGTATACTATCCAAAGTAATGCCAAGATCCTTTATTGACGAAACCATTGAAAGGGAAGTATTTTTTAATTTGTAGTTGAATTGTATAGGTTTTTTTCGTCGCGAAAAAGATATTATTTTATATTTGTCAATGTTAAGTTGAAGACAATATATGTCGCACCATTCATTAAAACAATTAATATCATGTTGAAAAAGAAGACAATTATTGGGAGATGTATTTCGTTGATATTTAATAATGTTTTTTTTTTAATACTCTGTTTTATTATTATGTTTAAAAAAAAAGAATTGATATTTTTCTCGAAGGTATTCCATTAAGTCAAATAATATACAAGCCACTTTAGATACTTATTAAAATAGTGTTAACAAATAAACTGATTTCACTAGGCCCAGCTCTCATTTTTGACAGAATTCCATTACCACAATATGCGCTTAATGTTTTTGTGTAAAACTACCTTTTCAATGAATATTCAAATATATACATGCACAAAGGTGTGAGTTTGGTCAATTAAAGCCATGTTGTTTTCAAATTAAAACGATTCGGCGGTAATTTTTTGTCATTGTTTTTGTTCACGTTGAATAATTGTATTCTCAATTTCCGTTTCGATAACCAGCGAATAAATGTTCAGAGTTGTTAAATAAGGCTAATTGGCAAATTAACGTGAACTTCCGGTCTATAACGTCCGTGGCCTCTAGCATTGAAAGCCTCATCGGTCGCTCTCGAATACGTGGAATTTTTATTTTTACGTGCCTACATAACGTCATTTCCGGCTACGTGGGAGATGTAAATGCGTTATTTTATGATGACTAAGGCAAACTCATTGTCTTTCTAGAAAAGTTACATTCAGAAAAAAAAATGGGGTTTCGAAATAGAAACCTTTAATCAACGTCATCGTATTCTTATTGGTATTCTGTTCGTAAGGTATCAGTATCGTTAAATAATGATTTTAAGGGTGGTTTTACACTGTGAATGAAGCATGCATAAGCTTATAAGCTTGTTAAGTATAAAACAGCATTTATCGATATTATTCCTGGCCGATTACCTTTCCCATACTTACAGTACCTACCGACCATCAGGATAGAAGCTTAGAACATTTGGATTTGGAAAATTACAAACAATTTTTTTAACTTTTATTTATTTACTTATGAAAATTAACATATTACAACACAGATTAAAAACATTTCAGAGAAGGTAATATAGAAGTCTAGGCATCTACAGGGCTTATGACCTGTAATTGGCTGGTTTAAGTGGCCACTTTACACATTGTGTAACATTTACCATTATGCCCATATTTCAACATCTATATTCCTTCAATTCTTTCATCTGTTGATGTTTGTGAAGTAAAAGAGCTGAAACCTTTATTTATGCAGGTGAGATTAATCTAATTGAATTATTTCACCTACATACTAGGCAACGGCTGAAAAATTTTTTTTTTCAATTTCAATACTTCTTCATGGACCTAGTGGAATTATCAATTTTATTTTGAGTTTGTCCAAAATTTTGTAGACAATGGCTGGATTCAACTCACTAGGGAGCTGTTAATATTAACATATTACAAAAGAGATGAAATATTACCTTCTCTAAAATGTTCTTCATCTCTGTTGTTACATTTATTAAAAACATAATATTGTCACTACCGTTAGCCTCGTGGTGTAAAAGTCAGCGCGTTAGCCTACCATGCAAAAGGTCTTGGGTTCGATTCCCGACATGGTTGATATGAAATATTTATTTAAAGTGTGTTTTCACAATAGAATATTTCATAGTCCAAAAACTGGCACCTGAAGCGTAAGACTGATGATCTTACCTTCATGTTGCAAAAAATGATCAAGATTTGCTGTAATTGGTGTACCAATTCAGTGTCCTATACATTTTTAGGTGTGGAAAGAGAATGAAAAAAATATATATAACTCAAAATTAACTTTTTGTAACCGTTGTAATAATTTAGTGCACTTTTTAATATAGTTATGTTATTTATCATAAGTTAATTCCGAATGAGGAAGTTCAGTGCTACAGAAAATTGGATATAAAAAATAATTTCTTACACGTGGTGAAATAGTTCGTTTAGTTGTACCGCGAAGTTTCTAGAAAATGTATAAAAAAATTCATTGAAATGATTTGAATAAAAATAAAGCACTTTGAACCAGGTCACAAGTTCTTCCGAATCCACCAATAATATAATATTTTGATAGATTTCAGTCATTTTATTGATAACACCCGAAGAGGTTTAAATCCAGTTCTTGCGTACAAAAATTTGGGTGAACTCAAAAAATGTACTGTTTATAATATTTCATATTGAAAATATCTTAGTTGGATCAGTAAATAACGAAATAAACACGTTTTTAAAATTTATATTTGAAGCACTAACTTTGTGTTTATTCAAAACAACAGGTTTTTTTACCTACTACGATGCAGAACCAACCTGCCAATGATTATGCCGGTAGGTAGAGCAATCGTGTTATGTTGTTCAATCGTATCGCCTTGGATGTCGATATAATTCATGACTGTGGGATTTCTCTTAGGGGGGCATTTTCGAAATTGTAATATGTATATCCCTTTTACATACCTTTTTTTTCTCTTTTTTATTTTATGAATCTGATTTGTAAATTTTGTAATGTGTTGAAAATTAATTGGATACTCTGTAATGTTCTCAATGTTACTAAAAATAAATAAATAAATTAAATAAAATTAAAATAAAACAACTCTATATTTAACCACTTCCCGTCAAAAACATTTGACTTACTAGCTTCATAATATGTATCAATAATGCAATATTTAGTTATTATTGTAAACATAAAATAGGATTGAATTCATTTGTTAAGTATACCTTTATAAAGAAGCTTATGTAGCTTTGAAACCGGTGGGTAAAAAAAAATGGTTAAAAACAAAGTGGTTTTATATTTATATTATTTAAACACGTTTTATTTTGCATTTAATACGGTGATTAAAAATTACTAAATTACGTAAAATTAAACGGTACCCTTTTGCATTTTTCCATGGCTCATAAAATAAACGTTATTTTCCTTTAACTCTGTAGTATGCGTCGTTTAATGAGAGCGCTCGGTCAACAAAACTTAGTCAAAGCTCAATCGATGAGCTTTCAAAGCTGACCGGAGATCACCTGCAGTTTGTTATACACAGGAAGCGGATGTTAACTAAATGCGGAAGCTTCACTCGAACAATAATGAAAATTCAATTCGGAAATGAAACTTTACTGTACGCTTTTAATTTCCCCTGAAGAAGATTACTTGTATTTTATATTTTACGAGTAATCTACTTTGTTCATTCATTAAACGCAGTGGAATTTATTTCCACAAAGATCGACGAATTTTTTAAGAGCGTGGACGAGTATTTTGATCTACGGTTTTGAATAACGAAATATATTCCACTGAACTGTTATCTCGTTTAGAATAAGCAAATGAACACTCTTTTTTACTATCGCTACTAAAGGTTTCAGCTCAAAAACTTCACGAAAATCAACAGGTGGAAGAGAAGTTTGTAATGTGGCCACTTTAACCATCCAATGACGAATCATAAGCCTGTGAATGCCTAGACTTCTATATTCCCTTCTCTTAAATGATTTCCGTCTCCACTTAGCGGATTATTCGTGTTCAAAGTTTTTGAAAATTGAGTTTGATTAAATTCTTGAAGGAACTTCAAAAAACGGCTTTACCAACTAAAAGAGTTAATTTATTTATGAAATAGTTTTAAGCGTGCGCCATTTATTAATCAGAAAGATTTATCAACTTGTTTGAACATTCTCGAAGCCAATTTCACATTCAATGCCTTACTTTTTAAGAAGCGAGTCAACAAGTTCTGCATAATATCTATATGCGAGTATTTTTTTATTTTTATTTTTTTTTTTTTTATTTATTAATAAAACATATAAGACATGAATATCATGATATTATATTCCCAGGAGTTGTACGAGAAAACTCATTTGGGACGGTACATAAAAAAAAAAGTACATTTCTTGTAACAATACATAGTATACATTTAAACAATAAAAATTTAAACAAATTTTAACAATCTATGAACTTAATATTAAAAAAGGAAAGAAAACATTTAAACAATCTGTGAACTTAATATTAAAGAAGAAAATAAAAACATTCAAACAATCTGTGAACTTAATATTAAAAAAGAAAAGAAAAACATTTAAACATTCTGTGAAATTAATATTAAAAAAGAAAATAAAAACATTTAAACATTCTGTGAACTTAATATTAAAAAAAGAAAAGAAAAACATTTAAACCTAAAACACAATATATAGACTATTCACAGAAACTGAGCTGAAAACTATCACTTTCAAAAAGATTCAAGAAATAGGTCTTCATTTCTGGTCTTTGAGATTTACCACTCGACATTTCATTTTTAAGGTCATCAGGCAGTTTATTAAATTGTATACGACCAATGTATTCCAGAGACCTTTTGCCGAACTTCGTGGAACAAAATTTAGAAATGTGAAGATTTTTTGCATGTCGTGTATTATAGTTGCGAATTTCATGATTAAATGTAAGTTTTAAATTTGTGTGAGCAGAAAAGTTTATGATGTTTGAAATAGTGTTAGTGATGTCATACAGTGCCATTACCTTGAAAGGAAGTATTTTTGTGTTACGATAAATATCCTTGACATGGGAATTATTATTTTTGATATTTTTTTAGACATAAGTTGCATTATTATTTGCCTTGCTAAAAAGCATAATAATGTACAAGACTTATTTTTCATTTCTGTTTTTGGAAGAGGCCTTTATCCAGAGAATAAGGCTGAAGAAGATGAATAAATTTCCGTTTTTTTATTAAGCTTGTACGTTATCTTTGAGTATTGGGATCAGGGATATTCTACAGTGGGCCAATCAGGAGCATCTCAGCATTTGCTCTAGTGAAGAGGATACCACTTCTCTTTTGTAAAACTGACTGTCATCAACAGGCCGTCCATACCACTAGAAGAGTGTTCGCCATTTCGTGCCCAAATTTGGTTTATTTTACCAATACCCTTTACTAACTTGATCATGTAAGATACTACCTCTCGTGTGAGTTCTTTATGAATCACTAATCCGATGTAGAATAGGTCTTCACTCTGATTCCTGCATCGTGCCTCCAGCTGTTGTCGGTGAAAGCTGAAAAAGAGGCAAAGTATCAACTGGTGAGGGACATCTTGGGGAGTTTTATCGTCGCATGGGCAGATGTCAATCTCGGACAGCTTAAAGCGATGCGGGTATTTCATGAACCCGCCGTGATCAGTGAGGATTTGGGTTAGTTCTAAGCTAACATTATGTATTCTCCTGAAATCAGGGGCATGGCAAATAGCAATAAAAAACATTTTATTGTTTCAGTGGTGCAGAACAGCGTTCATTTAGTATTTTTGGAAACATATTGTAATTAACTCTCCCTTCCCGGTGATCTGTAGCTAGTACACATTGCATCTAATAATTTTAATATCTCCATATTAATAATCAATGATGGGTTGAGATTTTCGATATTCCTTCATTTTACATTTACTTATCGGTAAATATGTTATTTTTTATTAAATAATTAATGCTTATTGGGAATCTGAAAAGAGTTTTGTCAAAAATCGGAGATATCACCAATACAATAGAAAGTTTACCTATGTGTCGCATGTTGCGTTCGTAGTAAAAGAGTAATCCTAATATATAATTGCCTCGCACACTTTTTAAGTCCAACTTTCGATAATACGGGTATATTTGGAAGCGAGAAAGACAATTTTCATGCGTCACATGCACGAACAGCAAAGTTTCTTGTACTTCGCCCTGACGCCCGTTAGCTGCGTTAGTAGCTACCCGGGTTTCGTTGGGGGTGGTTCTTTTGCCCGCACTGAGAGCATAAATTAATGTTTTTTTTTCATGTTTTTAGCAATTATATTAAAAATATCATTACTTAAGACTTCAAATATAAATGACTGAAGCAATTGCCGATGAATATTACACTTTTCCGATTTAAAATCTCTCATTTTTTGCATGTGTAGTGACTACACAGCACCGTAATGCGCGGAAGTTTTTAAGACACTAAGGGAAAGGGTAATCATCCACTGAGTCTAAAGACTTTTCAGTGGAACACATTTATTTGAAGACAGGTTTATTTCACACACGTTTATATTACATATGTTTATTTATTACCCTTTTACAGTCATTTTAAAGTATTAAGTAAATATTTCTTCAGTTCTTTTTTATTTGAAATTGAAGATCTTCCAAGTTAATGATAGTTTGCGGGAGATCATTAAACCACCTTGGAATAATCCAATTGCATATTCGTTCTCGGATGTAGTTTGTGATTCGAGGAACGACCAGGGAACCCTTAGTTTTTAATATTGTCTTGTGAGTGTGGGACAGTCTTAAGTGTCATGTTTTACTATCATGTCCTGTAGTTTCATTCAAATAACGGTCATTCCAGAGTTGAGGGGTCCAGCTTCTTATTTTCCTTATTCTCTCGTTATAAAAATAATAACATTGTTTTTGGTGTTCTACGTTTTACTATCCTAAAATAACAAAACTTTACTCTCGGGAGAGCAGTTCTCCCATCCAAGGGTAATATCAAACGTATGTATCATAATATAAATAGAGTATTATTCACAATATTATCATAGAATATATATATAAAAAAAACACAAATAAATCAGTAGTGCAACCTAAAACAGAATAAGTGGGTGGTCATTCCACATATCTAAGGTGTTAAATGGTACTGGTCTAGAGGACTGATAAGGAAACATGATCAATAAAGATAAACTCTACTCCTCTTATTGCTTTTTTCACTTAGTTTGACATATAATATGGAAGTCTAATATTGAAAACTGTCATTTTTCTTCATGATCAAATTTTAATTGCATAAACTGTAGCAAAAAATGTTTATTTACCTGTATGATGTAGTTACAAAAATCCATTATAATTATTAAATTGTTATCCTAATTAGATATATTGAAACCTAAAGCGGAGACAATGAATAGTGACATTTTACGAGTGAACATGGTATGTCTTACTGTACGGTGTAGAGGCGTGAACTCTTAAAGTATAAACCACCTTGAAGCATTTGAAATGTCTATCCACCGTAGAATGTTAAGAATATCTTGGACCAATAAATTGGACCAACAATTAAGACGTAAAGCCAATACTAATAAAGAACTATTCACCACTGTTAAGGTCCGTAAGATTTCATATTTTGACCGTGTATGTTACCACTTCTGCCACCATTCTTTTTCTGCATCTAATGGTGCAAAAAGCACTTCATTGGTACACCAATATAAACCTTAAGCTGAGACACCGAATGATCAAATCTTATATTTGTGGTCTGTCTAACTGCACTGTGTAGAGGCTTCGGTTCTTAAAGTTAATATTATAAACCGCCTTGGAGCGTTTGAAATGTGGATCCACCGTAGAATGTTAAGAATATCTTGGACTGATATAATAACAAACAATAAAGTATTACGTAGAGCCAATACTAATAGAGAACTATTCACCACTGTTAAGCTCCGTAAGATATCATATTTTGGCTATGTGTTGAGAGGTGATAAATATGCCATACTTCAGCTTGTCGCGAAGGGGAAGATCGAGGGACGCAGAAGAGTTGGGAGAAAACAGCTTTCCTGGAAACATCCGAGCATGGACCAGGATTAAAACTGTGGAGTAGCTGTTTCGCACTGCTCAGGATAGAGAAACTGTCTCCCAGGTTGGCGTCAACGTCGGGGGGATCCGACATTACGCGTGAAGAAGAATTATATTAATGGGTTTCTTAAATCAACGTCAATTTGTAAAATGATTTAAAAACACGATTGGTTTATGAAAACAAAAAAAAAACATTACATCTTCCTTTTTATGCTCAGCCACGCATTCTGCATTCATCACAATATTTACGCAATTCCATGTTTTTGTTTTTATTAATGAATACGTACATAAAAGTGTTATTAAGACTCCCCCTTGAAGATTCGACTAATTAGGTTTCTGAAAAGATTTTAACATCCATCAGCTAAACATCAAATTGGAAGTTAATAACATTACTAAGAAATAGGAGTTTGAATTTTATGGGGCAGTTAAAGGGTGTCCACCTGAACTTTTCACTCAAATACTTCAAGTTAAAAGTTGATCGCAGAAACCTGATATGAAGAGAGTAAAGTTGATTAAGTTCGCGTAGATTGAGATATTTATTTAATTTGAAAAAGGTTTCACTCATTTTCACCAAAGTTTAAGCGATGTTCTTAGAATTTCAGCGATACCATTAAATAATTAAAACATATCTTGCACACTTATATTATTATTACAAAGGAAAATTCATATAGCGCTATTTTCGTAATATAATACCTCAAGGGTGCTTTACAAACCAATTCTATAAATAAATAAATAAAATTTAAACTTTTTAAATTTGTAATTTAAGTGAGATAAAGTGAAGTTGCAGACATGAGATTTGGTCGCAGGATTCAAATGGCCAAAGAAGCAATAAACCGTTTGGAGAAGATTTGGCGAGATCGAGGTATATCAATAAACACAAAAAAGCGGTTGATGGAAGCCCTTATATTCTCTGTTTTCCTATATGGGGCTGAAACGTGGACAATGCGTGCCTACGAGAAGAAAAGGATCGATGCATTCGAGATGTGGTGTTGGAGAAGGCTGCTGCGAGTGCATTGGACAGCCAGAAGGACGAATACATCGATACTGGAAGAGCTCCATATTACAACTCGTCTATCAGTAGTGTGTTTGAGAAGGATACTGTCTTTCTTTAGAAATATTGCTAGACGTGAGCCAGACAATCTAGAAAAGGCAATAATGTCTGGCCGAGTTGAAGGTAGGAGAAAACGAAGCAGAAACCCATTGATGAGTCAGTAAGTCGGGCTGAGGACAGACTGGAGTTGAACAGACGAATCAAAAGTATTCATGGTTATAACGATCCTCAGCATTGAGGTACCGACTTGCAAGAATTTAAGTGAAACAATTTACTTTATCATGCTACGGATTTATTTAAATGATTTAGATAATAACTTTTTCCGAAGCATCACTTCACTCTCACAGTTTTGCACTTCTGCTCAAAGAGCATTTCATGGCATTCTCTAGATATTAGGATTGGCTCTGCGTACTGCCAGGGTTTTTGAAAATACCCGCGTACTGAGAACTCTTTACAACTCCTCGATGCGAAGAAAACTCGAGAGTGACTCGATGATTTGGGGGCTATATGAACTGATGTACTCTCTTATGATAGAGAAAATCCAAAAGAAGTTTCTGAGATATCTCTACATGAGAGAGTGCGGATATTATCATTGGCTCTACCCGACCGAATTTCTCCAGGGTATGCTTCGCTACAAAAGTTTAAAGACTAGAAGGAATGTGTATTTGACTACACATTTTTATCGATTGTTGCGCGGTATGATCGATGATTCTGAGATTATAATGAGCATTGGTTTGTATGTTCCTGATAATTATCAAAGACAGCGTCAGCATAGATTGTTTCATATTCCGATTTACAGAAGCGTATGTTGGAAGGGCTACCGCTATGCTGAACTGCTGATGTTTCGCTCCGGATGATGATCTGTTCCATGTATCCGAAGGGGTTTTCCGGAGCAGAATTCTCTAACTATTTTGACAAGAGTCTCTTTATGTATTTTTTGTCTTTTACAATATGTACGTATTACATTTTAGTTTGTAATGTATGTATATTTTAATTAAATTTTTGTTGCAAGTTGTAAGAATGCAGAAAATGAGTAAGATTGTGAAAGACATGGCATGACCAACTTCAACAAATATTTTATTTTTTGATTTTATTTTTTTAAAACATTGTACATACATTGGGTGCATCTTTGTAGAGACACAATTAGTGACACTATCAGGAACCAACCATGCCTGTGAACTTGCTCCGACTCGATAGAAAATTTGTGTTGTGTCAGGGCACAGGACACATTAATAAACATATATGCACATACATATTCTCATACATATATATAAATTCATATACACAAATCCATATTAGAATGTATGCATACATATTAAGTTTATTCATATCACGCAACATATCATTTGTGTACGTGTATTTTGTATTATGTGTCGGCCTCGAGGTGTAATGGTCGGCGCGTTTGCCTACTATGCAAGAGGTCTCGGGTTCGATTCTCGACATGGTTGACATGAAATGTTTATTTTAAAGGGCGTTTTCTCATAAGAATATTTCATAGTCCCTGGACTGGCACCTAAATCGTAAGACTAATAATCTTACCTTCATGTAACAAAAATGATCAAGATACGCCATGATTAGTGCACCAATGCAGTGCCCTATGTACCATTAGGTACGAAAAGGGAATGATAATGATAATATGTGTTATTTTTAAAAAAAATATTTTATTACTTCGTCAAATTATTTTAGTCAAAATTCGAAATAATCGTGCGTGCATAAGAAAATGTATGAATGAAGAGAAAGCGAGGTCTGCACGCAACGACAAAAACCTGTGGCGTTCTATCCTCTCTTATTCTACTCTCTCCGTACCCCTCCGAAGAAATGAAGTGATGGTTTGTTTATTATGTTTAAGAATAATAATGAAATTTTATCGTCTACCAAAATCCTTTATCAGTTTGGTGTTTACAAACGTCAGCCACTCCTTACTTTTGATTAATAATAATTAATTTTAATTCTCTATTCCAGACAATGAGGCTGTCCATGCACGTTGCCATGGCCGGAGTGACCCTGTGGCTGGCGCTGGGATTGGGGGCCGAGGCGGGGGCGCGCGCCCTCCCGAGGGCCAAGCAGCCCCGCGCCACCAGGGGCTTCAAGAACACCGAGATGATGACCGCGCGCGGCTTCGGCAAGAGGGGCCTCCACCCGGAGCCTCTTCAAAGTGAGTCGGCCCTGACAGTTTCGTTTTTTTTGTTTATTT
Organism: Micrasema longulum; assembly: GCF_059751315.1. Classification (NCBI taxonomy): domain Eukaryota; kingdom Metazoa; phylum Arthropoda; class Insecta; order Trichoptera; family Brachycentridae; genus Micrasema; species Micrasema longulum. Next base: position 322,625 of record NW_028279464.1, on the reverse strand, counting down.
ACTAATGTCATTTTTAATCAGTTAAATGGGGGCTAAATTTCACACCGTCCATGTGCTTTGTAGTTGCAAGACGTGTCGGAATACTTATTGTACTGAGCCATTGAAGTGATTGTCTTAAAAATGAAGCCATAATAATAACAAAAATCATAGTCATATTAACATATTACAACAGAGATGAAGAACATTTTAAAGAAGGCAATATAGAAGTCTTGGCATCTACAGGGCTTATGACATGTCATTGGCTGGTTTGAGTGGCAACTTTACACACTTTGTAAAATTCACCATTCTGCCCATATTTGAATATCTATATTACTTCAATTCTTTCATCTGTTGATGTTTGTGAAGTTAAAGAGCTGAAACCTTTTTTAATACGAGTGAGATTCATCTAATTGAATAATTTCCCCTACATACAAGGCAACGCCTGAAATTTTTATTTGGAATTTATTTAGAATAGTAATTATTTCGCAGTGTGTAAAGTGGTCACTCAAACCAGCCAATGACAGGTCATAAGCCCTGTAGATGCCTAGACTTCTATATTGCATTCTTTAAAATGTTCTTCATCTCTGTTGTAATATGTTAATGTTAACAGCTCCCCAGGGAGTTGTCCAGTCCTTGTCTACAAACATTTGGACAAACTCAAAATATTGTCGATAGTCATTATTTTTACACCTAGGGGTGCATAGGGCACTGCATTTGCACGTTAATTGCAGCATATCTAGATCATTTTTGTTACATGGAAGGTGTTTGGACCAACGCTAAACTAAGTCTACATACCTACCTGTCCTTCCCATTTCCTAGCGCACTCCACGCAACAATAATTCTACGTGTGAGTGCCGGTAACAACATCACAATTGCAGTACTAATCGAACATCAACCAAGTGAAGTGTTTGACAAATATTTCATCAAGCGAACTGTGCCATCGTCTATTTAGACCGCCAGCTCCAAGCTAGCTCTGCCAGCGTCTCATGACCGCCAGCTTCACCAGTAGTTCAATAACAAATTATTATCGACGTGCTTAAAAACATGCTAAGCATTTGAGCGATCACAATGAACAATAATGAACATGCCTTAGTTATCGCAGTCATAAGTTAACGCGTGTGTACCTAATCTCTAAGTCAACGCTTTTTTGGACAAACTCTCGAATAAAAATTTGGACAAACTCAAAATATTGTAGATTAGGAAATCATTTTCGAGAAGAGAATATGAAAGTATAGGCATTTTTAGGGCTTAAGACCTGTCGTTGGCTAGTTTAACACTTACCCATTCTCTCTATGTTTAAACATGTACATTTTCTGAACTCTTCTATCTGTTCTGTGAAGTAAAAGAGCTGAAACCTTTATTTACGTGGGTGAGAATGGCCACTTAAACCAGCCGATGACAGGTCGTAGGCTCTGTAAATACCAAGATTTCCATATTCCCTCCCTGTTGCAATTGATGTCAATCCTGATAATTCCCTGTAGCTCAATCACAAATAACTATCGACGTGCTTTTTTAATGTTTTTACATGCTAAGCATTTGAGCGATCACAATGAACAATAATGAACATGCTTAAGTTATCGCAGTCGTAAGTCAACGCGTGTGTAATCTCTAAGTCAACGCTCGTGTCAGTTTGTTTTTTGTTTTCCTCGTAAATAAATACAGTTCACTGGCGAAAATTCGGCGTTTACTATAAAAAAATATACAATTTATTGCATTTTCAAAATAGTAAGGAGTTTTCAATACAAAAAAATGAAAATTAAATTACGTTTACCATGGCGACTGCTTTTCTTGACATTTTGCTTGCCAACCGCTGCCGCCGGCTAAATGCCAATAAATAGCATTATAAATAATAAATAAATAAATAAAAATACCAGTTTTGGAATATTTTACATATTTACTCCAGTGAAATTCAAATATGTGATTGCACAGTAGGATTATACGTCGCGAAACGTAAATATTTTGACATTTAATATTAGGTGTTCACGGAAGTTGCATTGTGATCGCGAATACGATAAACAATCATGGTGTCAAATTGTCATCACGTCGCTTATTGGCACGCAGATAATTATTTGTGATTGAGCTATAGGGTTCCAGAACTTGTCGAGCCTCATCATCAGCTGATTAAAGTTTAAAGTCTGGAGTTGCGCAACCTTCCTTCCCCAACAATACAGCTCATTCTTAATTTTTCTACTCTTAGGGCGAGGTATTCTTTACACCTCGTCCACTCCTTAACAGAAGGTTAGTTGACCAGCCTTACGCTTCAGGTTTCAGTCCAGAAACATCTTAAAAGACAATGTTTCACTTCAACTCTGCCAGAAACTGAACTCAGAACCATGAAAATGGTAGCCCAAAACCCTCACGACTACGCAACGAGGAGAACGTATCACCACTCAGTTTTCCTTTATCAGGATTTTTATCTGAGAGTAGCCATCCTGTAGAAAAACTCTTCTAGGATTCTGGTTCAATTTCACACACAAAAATGTGTTCTTCATTCTCCTGAATAGGTAATACAGAAGTAATAATACTAAAAAAGATGACTTTTACAATTTAATGTTAAATTATGCATTCCTTCTTTAAAATTCTTGTCTTAGATCAACATAAAGGTAAGGTTTACTTTTTACAAATCCCTTAAACAAATCCTAAACTTTTGTTCCTAATCTGATATTTAACTTATTCCGTCAATTTTTTCAACTCGCAGTTTTAAAAGGTTCAGAAAAGCAAACAGAAGTGTGGGAGTATTTTCAAAAAGATATATTTACACCCCTTTCAAGAATTCAAGTATTAGCATCACCCGGTATACAAATACTAAAACTTAAAAAACGTAACTAATAAATAATGTAACATTATTTGATAGAATTTGAATATTAAATTATTATTGATTGATTTGGTGTTTATTTTGTAGAACTCCATATTTAAACTTATAATTAGAAATCAAACACTGATTTGAGTCTACTGAACACTTTATTTTATTTTTACATATATAAACATATAAAAATAAAAACTTCGTGACAATTGTTTCGCCTTATTAGGGCATTTTCAAACGAATGTGAAGATTATTTGGATTGAATATCCTTATATAGTTATATAATTATATAAGTACTCGTATAAGATTAAATTATTAATTGATGCACATTAAAAAAAAAGTTATTTTATTTGATAAAAAAAGACAGGTAAAATAAATGTGTTGATGCTGGGCATATTTATAATATAAGGAATTTCGTACCCATAATAAACATATCATCATCATCATCATCATTCCCTTTCCACACCTCATGGTGCATAGAGCACTGCATTGGTGCACCAATCGCAGCGTATCTTGATAATTTTTGTTTCATGAAGGTAAGATGATCAATCTTACGCTTCAGGTACCAGTCCAGGGACTACGAAATATTTTAGTGTGAAAACACCCCTTTAAATAAATATTTCATATCAACCATGTCGGGAATCGAACCCGAGACCTCTTGCGTGGCAGGCTAACACGCTGACCATATCACCACGAGGCCGACATATATTATTAAAAAACATTTTTTTTAAGGTAGAATTGATTCCATTAGAGCATTTTTTGTTTCGAACGATTCTGTGTTTTTTATGCATTGTTTTACGGGTAAAAGTGCATTAAAACAACAAAGCTTTTAAAAATACAGAAATTAAAATTGAAAATATGTTCAAAACATCATGCTGACATTTGATACACTGAAAAATGTACGGCATTCTCGTTATGAGATATTGAACGCGAATTTTCAAACTGTATACTGACAAGGACATAATTGTTCTTTTTCCTTCTTTAAAAGGATATGCGGCGAAGATAAGTTTGATGAATAGGTGGTTGAACATAGTTTTTCTGTCTCTCCCTCGAAAACATCTCCCTAATACTGTGTGAAAAATACAACTAAATTTCAGACTAATTTTAATCAGAGTTTTCTGTGTCGGTACTTTTTGCGTTTTTCAAAAATATTTATCATAAAGTGGGCGCTTTCACGAGTTTTCGGGTGATCCTAGCTCCCACAAGAAAAAATTATCAAATAAGAAAAACGATATCCAATGGTATCTATCTTCTTCTTCTTTTCCATATCCGCTCCTAAGTGGAGCATGTGGACATCACCAGTTGCCTCCAAGGCCTCAATAATGAACATTATCTTCATCTGTATAGATTGAGACGGCATAGTTAACTTCTGTACTATCTGTATTCTCTTCGGTATGTTCTACCCACTTGTCGTCTCGACATCATATGATCGATACAAACCAATGAATGAGCGCAAAAATTAGTCCGCGTTCCTTACTTTATTAACATTTAAAATAGTTCTCGTTTATATTTGAAATAGGCTTCTGTGATAGAAAGTGCCCACTTCAAAGCGATTATAAACTCCAATAAATCACAATTCCAGCAAAAAGTGCTTACCTAAACATGATATTTAAAAGATTTTTGACACTTGCCAAGACGATATGCTTATAGATCGTCTGTATTTATCTACCGAGCGACTACAAAGCCGGCTCCTTTAACGTGTCGATACGTAAAGCCGACGGAAAAAATATAATAACTAATTATTTTTTGTAGTGGCAACTTTTTTACACCTAATAATCTAGTGACATTATTTTTGGCTAAATAGCCACTCGTTTCGAAAACTGACAGTTATGTCAATATTTAATTCGACTTCAAAATTTACTTATTTCTCTCTTATATTTTGAATAGGCTTTTAAGAAAAAAAGCGCCAACGTCAAAACGATTGAAAATTTAAGTAAATCGTAATTAAAGAAAAAAATTCTCGGTGGAACAGAATTTTGGTCACTTTTGATGCGTAGATAAACGTATCGAGGGGTTCTACACCCGTCGATATAAATCGATGTACGTACATCAAAACTCGAAGGTAGGGGTCGGAAATGTCTCTTTATAATCGCTAGAGAGAATTTATCTTCAACTATACCGTCAAGGTAAAGGTATGACGTGTTTATCTTTCCATCATGATCGAGGCCCTGGAGACCCTATCGCCAGCCAGCACTCTGGTTTCGTCCCACGTCAATCCAGCACCCCTCAGTACCGCCGAATAAAGTCGAAAGATCGTCATCGACGGCCTGCCAGGACGGCGTGGGCCCGCAGGTTTGAAAAAGAGGCAACTTGGGTTTAGGTTCTCCTAAGGTGGTATTCCAAACGCTCTTGCGGCAGTATTATCTCGTATATTTTCAAACAAAATACACGAGAAATACGGTTTTCTCGTGCAGCGAGAGCGGTTCAGAAAAGCACTCCTGAAGCAGACGCAGCACGTGTTCAAGCAAGGTCCACCGCCGCATCCTCAAGACGTTTACTGTAGGAGGCTGCTGTGTCCGTTCTCAGGCTTAAATGTTACTTATAAAATTGAACAACCTTATACTTAATATTTTTCTCAAGCACTTACTCTCAAAACCCAGAAGATTGGTGTTTTGAGCTTGTAAGGTGCCGAAATTCGCACCCATTATACAAGTGCTGAAAAATCGGCATTTCGTTTTGACCGAGTTAAGACTAGAGTTCCAGACAACACGCATCATGTTAAAAGTTTCTCCAAGAATTCTTACGTGGATTACGACCTCTTTTTGCATACTTCCATCCTCATTTATGTGAACTTCCAAGTAGTTAAATCTGTCAAATTTCTCTATCTGTAAAAAAACACTACTTTAGTGTTAAAAAATTACAACAGGGATGGAGAGTACCTCAAATAAGGGAATATGAAAGTCTAGGCATTTACAGGGTTTATGACCTGTCATTGGCTGGTTTACATACATTATTTAAGGTATTCTCCATCCCTATTGTAATTTGTTAACTACTTTAGTGATTTAATTTAAATACGGGCGTACGTTTGAATTAAGAAAACTCAGCGTTTCCTCTAAGTAACAAAAGTGGTTAATATACGATGCAATTAAAGCATTAATGCAGTGCCCTATGCACCGCCGGGGATACCGTAATGATGATGACAGGCTAATACATGACCCTAACTCTAGGTAACTTAGCCGTATTGTAAGAACGCTCATTTCATTTTCATATGCTCATACGTGTAATATAATAATTCGATTTAATATTTAATTAAAGTAGTCTCTTGGGAGGTTTTAGCTCAAACTACATAATTTGCAAGGGGAAACTTTTAATCACATTTTCTTACACGTGATTTCAGTATTATATGTAATTAACTTGGAACTGTGCAGGGTACAATAAAAACAATTAATTAATACTACTAGCATCACGCCACTTTTTGTTTGTGTAAGAAACCCAAGTAAACAATATTAATGAATTTATTTGCACCTCAGAGGCAGACGGATACAAATCCGGAATTTGATGACATTACATTTTGATTTTCGTATCCAGTTTATGATCATGTCCATTGATTCTGAAGAAATTTAAGTCTTATAATTAAAGAACCAATGCATTAAGATACTGAAAATACAAATTAATGTTATAAATTATTAGAAATCACTTAGAGAAAATAGATTCTTTAGGCTTTTGTTGAACATTTGACGTTTGGATTTGCATCCGTCTGCCTCTGAGGTACAGATATTTACATTTATATATAATACATATCTTCTTTATTCCCTCTCCACACCTAATGGTGCATATGGCACAGCATTGATACATCAATCGCAGCGTATTTTGATAAATTTTGTTACATAAAAGAAAGATGATCGTAAATTTTATATTTGAATCACCAACTTTGTGGTTATTCCTTATGATAAAATAAATGTAACAAATACGTTATTTTTATTATTAATCTATAGATTTCATTAATGGTACATGTTTTTTTATTCTGATTCAAATCTACTTTTATACATCTAGTAAATGTTATTACTGTAACTCTCCAAAAAAAGAGACTAACTCTTGTTCTTGGAGAGTGATTTATTTTATTTATTTATATAATTTTGAATATACGAGTAAATGAGAAAAAAAATCTTAAATGATTTAAAAAGAAAAGCCAAAAAATGCTCGCAGGAGACCGTATCGCCAGCTAGCCCTCTCGATCCCTTTCAGGTCAACCCCGCATCTCTTAGTTCATCGGAATAAAACCGAAAGATCGTCATCGACGTCCTTTCTGTTCGGAGGGAGCAAATATCACACATTGTGTAAAAATACACAGCTTAAAGTCACTCAAATAAATTTTACATATATTCATACGCGCTATTTCTTCATTTTATTACCCTCGAGGGTTTTATCAGTATGCATAAATATTTCAAGAGAGAAGAGGATATTAGTTTATTTAATGGTAATTTATTATATTTTTACAGCTTTGACAATGGGCCCCACTGACAACTTCTTGGAAATGTTGGATTCTCCCCAAGAGCACGGATTTGTGGAACAGTTTGAAGAGAAAATGCCAGAAAAGTAAGCTATCATATTTATTTTTTACTTAACATTTTATACACATGTACAATTTATATACATATAAGGGCGGGCACATTGCCTTAAGGCAATTTCTTCCTACCTACCCGAACCGTTCAGTTTGAGAAAATTACAAGTACATTGCACTGGTTAGCCAAGAGAGAATAAAATACAAGCTTTGCTGAACAGTATTCAAATCCCTTCATGAAATGGCTCCAAAATACCTATCGGACCTTTGTATTAAGGAAAATGCATGTCAAATAAAATCTACTCTTAGGTCAGCATTTGATTCAGGAAGAGGAAAACGTCGAAATCCAGCGCTCCCCAAACATTAAATTTGGAGATTTTGCCGCCGCCGGCCCCTCTGCCTGGAACCAATTGCCTTCAAACTTACGAATCATCGACAGTCCCAGTCAGTTCAGATCCCAACTAAAATACCACTTCTTTAGATTATCATACCCTCAATTTTATATCTGGAAATATAATATATCACATTCATTTAGTTAGATTGTAACTTTAGGTATACAATTGTAAAGCGCCCTTGAGGTGATTTTATACAAAAATGGCGCTAAATCAGCCAAATATAATTATTATTATTACATTGACATATTGAATCTTACCATTTTATACAAAATTTAAAACAAAGTTAACAAAAAATTAACACTTTTCTATGAGTAGATGAGAGAGGATGGAAAGGAAAGAAGCGGGATAAAAGGAACCATTTAAATATTTTGATAGTGACATTTCAATCTTGATTTAAATGTAAATAAAGAAAAGGAGGTCTCTAACATCAGTGGGTAGATTATTCTACAATCGAGAAGCTACGTCTGTGAAAGAAGAGGCAAGAAAATTAGAGCGATGAAAGGGTATGTTAAGGGTTCTTTCGTTACTAGAACGAAAAGATAGTCCGTGTTGTCGTAGAGGTTGGAAGAGCTCTCAGATAAACAGGCGAAGTGGGATTCTTTGAAAAATTGTGAAAAAGTGATAGAACGTGAATGTTTCTTCTATGTCTGATACTGTACCAGTGTAGTTGCGTGTAATATTCGATTATGTGGTCGAATTTGCGAAGATCAAAGATATAACGGATACAAACATTCTGCAATCGTTCCGACTTATCTGGATAACATACATCTGCATAGTCAAGGAGTGGAAGAATGTTTGCTTAACATTGATTGGCAAGAAATTTTGTAATCTTTTAAGTAAGTGCAAACTGCTATAAAGTTTACGACTAACTTCGTTAACCGGGTCGTACAACCCTAAATACTTATGAATGATAATACATAAGCTTTTGACTGAAATCATGAATGGAATTTTAGAACCATCTATTTTGAAAAGATAGAGAGAGAAAAGAGAGATAAATAGTTTAACTCTTGTTTAGCTGTGATGTCACACTAGTCTATGTACGATACAAGACATGATATATCTCTTTTTTTTATGATGAAGTTGTATTTTTCGCGATCTTTTGACATTTTTACACTGGATTTAGAAAGTCAAATTTGTATAACAATGCTGGACTTTCATTAAAAAATATTTATCCTTTTCTTTTCTTTTATTTTTCTTTTCATGCTCATGTCATACCATATATATATATATATATATATGTGCAATAAACTATTTAATAATTAAAAAAGGAATGGCTCACGCTCAGACGCTGTAGTCTTTGTGGGCATTTTTTCCAATTTATGTTTTATCTTAATTTTAAGATGTATTTTTTTAAAGTGTATTTTTGTTATTATATTTGTATGTAAATAATATATGTATGGAAAAATAAACAAATAATTTTTTTTTTTAAAAATGTAACGCCAATACAATAAATAAATATGTATAAGAGAGAGCACGAAAATATAACTCATAAAAAGCAAGACAAAGACGCTATTTTGTGGCTGGTGTTTGTGAGAAAATAACGAGTCGGTTATTGACAGTGATGGGGGATGCACGCATGCGCGAAATATGAACGGCATATTTCTGAATTTTTATTTATTTTGCTACAACAGCGCGAAATTATATGCTTATTTCTATAAATTATGGAAAAGGAATTAATGAAAAGTATGTTTTCATATTTTTTTTCGGATGTCTGAACTTTATAATATTCTGTCTTTTGCTTGTGGTAACACGATGTTGCATCACCACGCTTAAAGGAATTATTTAGCAAAGTTTTTTAAGAGTAAACTCATGTTTCTAATTCGTTTGTTTGAGTTTTGTTTTTTTTTTCTTCATAAGTGTTTTTTCCCATATCATAATATTGTTTAACTGCCTTATGGAGAATTTAATTTTGTGGCTGTCTCATACCTTGTAGATTTATACCCCTTTCCTTCCTACGCTCGTTTTTTGTGAGCCCGCGACTCCATTGGACAACTACCCTGTTCTAGTGTCAACATTTGTATGCATTGAACTGTGGCCGTTGATTAATAAATAAATAAAATAAGTCCTGAATCCATATAAATATAGTTCTTATGTTTGACTTCAATATTCAGGATACCATCGATATCCTTATGCGCAGAGTGGGGGTTGGATTACCCCTTCCTGAAAGCGATTTCGTCCTATCGGAATACTTTTGATGCTTTCAAGGATATCAAATGTCACACGGGAAAGTCAGTTTACTGGATACGTAAGGAAAAATCACACCTGCATCGCGTAACAAAGAGTCTTGCAAAGAAAATGCATTTTATCAAACAAAAAACTTCATTAAAAAACTTAAAACATTTAAGTTTGTAAGTAAAAATTATGGATAGAAGTTCATTGTAATTTATTCTATAAATAAAAGACGAGTGATACTTTAATCCACAAATTTGGAATATCCATTGTATAATGCTAAACTCATTAAAATAGCATTATATCAACTCATTAGTTAACCCGAAGAAAAATTTTTGATGATGATACTTAAGATAAAAATAACTTTATTTAATTTACTTACATATAACTTTGAATTATCTATTCTTACCTCTGTTTTGTATAAATACCTTGAACTCTTTAATAAAGATACCAGTCTCGAAGATGTTGCGAAAGCGATGAAACCGGTCACTGGATATTCCAAATTTGTGGATTAAAGTCTTTTATTTATAGAATAAATTAAAAAACTTAAACTAGAAAATTGTGTGTTGAAACTTAAACTATTGGTAACAAAAGTCTACGATGTATCTGAAGGGAAACGATGATCTTGTTATTAAATTGTTTTTATATTTATTTTTAGTGTTCCCGTGGACTGGTTTGTTGATGAGCTTCTGAACAACCCCGAGCTTACAAGGACGGTAGTTCGCAAATTTGTTGATATTAATCAGGTAAATAGGTTACATTATTTATTAATTTATGAATAATATATTTTTTTACTGTTTGAATTCTATTCAGTATAAAAAGAGCATAACGTTGTTGTGCCGGCAATATCTGTTAAGTGATTTATTTTTTTAAAAGTATTTTTAACTTCTCATTAAGATTTCAGAATTTTGTTTCAACAAAATATAGTTAAATATTTTGTCAAAATAAACTAACGTCCTTTTCCTTTTTGTCATGAATAAAAGTGTATTTAAAAATAAAATCCATCATCAAAACACGTATAGTTTAAATTATCTCATTAAAAAAATTCAAAATGTCACTGTCAACGCAACGAAGATAATATCGAATGAAATTAATTTTATAATCCAATATAGATGGGAGTTTCCAATTATTTCTTTTTTTTTAAACGTCGTACTTAACCTTTTTAGGAATGATTGTATTATTTTGAGTTCGTCCAAATGTTTGTAGACAAAAGACCCAGAAGAATTTCACCTCGGAGTCTTGAAGACTAAAAAGATAAACCAGAGATGGAGAGCATTTTCGAGAGGGGAGTTCGAAAGTCTAGGCACTTACAGGGCTTATGACCTGTCATTGGCTGGTTTAAGTGGCCACTTTGCACACTGTGTAAAATTCACCGTTTTGCCAATGCTTGAGCATCCATATGGATGAAAGAAATATTTCTTCAATTTTTTCATATGTTAATTTTAGAGAAGTTAGTGAGCCAAAGCCTATAAAGGCTACAATAATGTTGTGAAGAGATTCATCTGATCTCTTCTCTCTCTCTCTCTCTCTCTCTCTCTGAACAATAATGGTTTCTTCACAACAATATAGGTTTCAGTTCTTTAACTTCACTTAAATCAATAATATACATATTTCAAATAATCATTACAATATTTGAGTTTGTACAAATGTTCGTAGACTGTGTAACATTTACCGTTTCGCCAATGTTTGAACATCCATATTTTTCAATTCTTCCATTTGTTGATTTTAGTGTAGTGAAAGAGCTGAAACCTTTATTTTTGTGAAGAGATTCGTCTGAATGAATTATTTCACATACTAGGCAATGCCTGAAAACAATTTTTCATTTTTTAAACTTCTTCTTTGACCAGTCCTGGATCATATGTCTTTGTTAACATTTTACAAACTTTGTTAAACTTTATATTACAAAATTTGATACAAAAATTATTTGATTCATTTTTTTTTAACAAACGAAAATCGTCGAGCTCATGAAAACACGTCTTACCTTCGCGGCTGCCACAGACAAATTGAAGAATTAATACAGCTGAAAATTTTAGCATAATTCTAGGGCATGTATATCAACATACAATTTGGCAGTCAAACTCTTCGAACCCGCGAAACCATCCCTGTTGTAATTTGTTAATCTTAATGACTCCCGAGGGGGTGAAATCCAGTATTTTGTCGACAAACATTTGGACAAACTCAAATATTGTTATGAAACTAACTGGTCCAAGAAGAAGTTTAAAAATCGGAAAATTGTTATTAAGTATGTGAAATTATTCAGTCAGATGAATCTCTTCACAACAATAAAGGTTTCAGCTCTTTAACTTCACTTAAATAAACAAATGGAAGAATTGAAGAAATATTGATGTTTAAACATAGGCAAAATGGTGAATGTTACACAGTGTGTATAGTGGTTACTTAAACCAGCCAATGACAGGTCATAAGCCCTTTAAATGCCTAGACTTCCATATTCCCTTATTTAAGGTATTCTCCATCCCTGTTGTTATTTGTTAAAATTAAATAATCAATAAAATTAACAAGAAACGCTATTTTTATTAAGTATTTAATTTTCAGTTGGCCGCTTTTGAGAATATTTTTAGCGTTTGACGATCTTTGATACTGCGGGCCTCATTAATTGAATACAGGATTAACATACCTTTGCAAGATTCCTAAACCGCAAAAACAAATAACAACAAATGTATCAACAAATGTAACAACAATTGTAACATCAAGTTTTATTTGATACACCGAATTTATGAGACTTGAGAGTTTCAATAGCGATCTTATCTCTCGACAAATGCTTAGACCTTCTTTAGCGCAGAGACAATACTCTTTCCAAAGACAAAAAAATTATAATACAAAATAAGAAACCGTAAAAATACTGTAAGGGCCCCAATCCAAGAGGTTATTGACTACTTGCATTAGTGAAATTGGTTGCAGGTCAGAGACTCGTAGATAATTTGTTTCGTTGATGGTTGCTGATACATGGCCAACATGTATCTTTGTTTGAATTGTTATTTTTTTAATTAATTAATTCAAAGATTTTTATAAACATCTGTTAAATTATAAAAAAATCTATATATATAATAACGTTTCCCAAACTCTATGAGGCCAAGAGAGCTCTGTGTTGAGTTGGGACGCTGTAGCGCAATAGAAAGTTGAATCATGTAATCGTACATTATTAAATAATAGCAAAAATATAATTGAAAATTATTACAAAAACATATATTTCAACAAACATCTGGACAACACGCTTAATATTATTTAAATCTATGCAATATCTCGCAGCAGCCTCCTGCAATGGTCTCTTCCCTTAGACAAAATCCAAACTTGTACACTATCTCTGAACTGTGTATATACTCGTACTATTACACGTAACATATGTTTTTGACTAGTTAATTAATATTTTTTTATACTTTTTTTTATAGATAACGAATAAAAACAAAATATTACAAATAAATACAATTTTACATTAATCAAATACATATATTTACATTAACGTTTCCTTAATAGGAAATCGTAAAAGAACGTAATCGTAAAAGAAATAAATAATTCTTGTGTACATAATGGGGAGTGACGTCTTACAATAGATTATTTTATTTTAATCAATAATATTTTTGGAACAACGTAAATAAATTACAAAAAAGATATAAACGATGTTTTTAATCAGTGTTACATAAAGAAGAATTATGGATGTAATTTTTTACTTCTCTCTTAAATATATTGTATTCCTGACTGTACTTTTTATTATCTTTGTTCATTTCATTAAAGAAAAATATTCCTCTGTAAGTATAATGATGTTGTGCAGTAATTGTTTTTAGTTTAGCAATTAAGATATTACCACCTGTTCTAGGTCGCGTACTTACGTTTTGAGACCTAGAAATACTACTATTTATTTTATCTGTACGTATTTTGTATTATTAATATTTAAAGCATTAACTTTGTGGTGAAACAATTCACTAAATATCGTTAAATATTTGTATATAACCACTTACCGACTTTTCTATGTCTACCGGTTTTGAGACGTACCAGTCTCTTCATCAGGACACCAATAAAACCAACATGCTTAACCCACTTTACACCTTCACCATAGTTGTTGCTCAAAAACATAGAACCAACACGACATGCGTTTTAATAAGCAACCTTGACATGCACTGATTAGGTTATAAAAATGATTTTGAAGGTATATAGTGGGTTTTGCATGCTGGTCTTATTGGTATCCTGACGATGAGATGGGTACGTCTCGAAACCTGTAGACTTTACAAATATTTAATAACATTCATTCATATTTTTTGGCTACTAACATAATAATGTACTGTCTGTAATATTTACGACCCTTAGACAGTCGAATCAACTCGCCTACAGTCTGTATTGAATGCCGCAGCGATACATATTTATGGAATCTCTAAGTTCAGTCATATCACTCCACTACTTCGGGAATTGCACTGGCTACGTTTTCCACCTACAAACTCTGTTGACTTAACCCTGCATGCTGGAACTCTGCATTCCAGATGAACTAGCTGACAGACGTCTTACGCTTAGATCGGCTACATCTACGTCAAAAGAAAAAAATTATTATACCTCTACGCAAAGAGCGCACTAAATTCGGCGAACGAGCATTTGCGGTCGCAGGCCCTACGGCATGGAATGCTCTCCCAGCAGAAGTTCGAAACTGTGAGAGTGAAGTGATGTTTCGGAAGAAACTTAAAACCCACTTGTTCTCTAAATCATTTGAATAAATTATTAGCATGTGGTGACAAAGTACATTATTATTCTTAAATTAAAAAGTTAAAATTAAATTTATGTAATCACTTTGTAGAGCACCCTTGAGGTATTACGAAAATGGTGCTATTTATCCATAATTATTATCATTATTAATTTTATATTTCTGTTATAATTTTATCCACAAAATGAACAAATCAATCATGATTCTAAAATAAATAAGTAAATATGCTATTTTTTGTTTCAGGATGGCGTTTTGACACCGGATGAGCTTCTCAGGAGCGTGTATTGAGAAAAAGATGTGTTATTTATTCAAACAATTAGAAAATACATCTTCAACAAAACTATTTAACTATTGGTTTACGACGCGCAATCGAAATTACCAAACGAAATTAATTGAAAAATATATAATGTAATATTAAACTATTTCAAACTTTCATTTCAAAAACATCAACAGTGACAACTTAAGCATCATATAATATACTTTGTTAAATAAAAAAATACAAATTACATCCAAAAGTAAAAATCAATCAATTTATTTAAACTCTAATATAGAAAATTTTCAAACAACCTTGAAGCTAACTGTATTTTTTTTGCTTAAACCTTTTGAAAGAGAAGTAGCTGATAGTATCATATTATTATGCTAATTAAAACAATAAAATAACATTGCTTTAGTTGTTGCATTCAAAACATTTTTGAAGTTTTCATTTACATATTGTATAAACTTTTCCGATATACTTAACATATTGAGTAAAACCAAATAAATAACGTCAAAAATAAAATTTTAATATTGCAATTTCTTGTGCTGTTTTTGAAACGATCCGTTTAATAAATTTAACATAAATATTTATGTTTCTTCTTTAAAAAATAACACTTTATTAGTAAGATCTCAGTATTATAAAGAAATATATTTATCTAAATGTTGTACGAATAAATTATTTTAACCTAAACACAAATTGTAAAATATTTTAATGTAGTCAGGTTGATTTATTTTCAAAAGTTAATTGTAATATTTGTTCAATTTATTTATTTAATAATAAGTTTTATTGGGCTCAAAATTTTGTTAATTTTTCGATATAAATTTTAGTTAGTTTAAAATGTTTTTTTTGTACTACATCATTATTAAGACGTTTTTTTGACTGGGCTGGTGTTTTTATGCAATTTTCGGATAGAATAATCAACATATGTATTTTTAAATATATTTTATTGGTGAAAGTCTTTGAAAATCATAAAAACATGTCGAAAAAATGTCTGTTTTGGTAAAATTGTTTTTTTTATATTCTTTCCCCATTATTGGTTATTGTTTTCAGGGATTATTTTTATTTCTGATCCACTTACATTTAAGAAAATTGTAAATTGTAACTTTGTTTTCTATAATTAAATATTTATATTAGAGATATTTATAATTACACAAAATATTAAAATTTTAAATTCGAAATTATAATCAATGTGATCTATTTAACTTATATATATATAAATTTTCACTATTATGTCAATAAATTAAAATTGAATATGTAAACAAATAAAATGTTACCAACCTTTAGAGGGTTCAGCCAGAAAAAAAATGTTTTATTTCTGAATGAATGATATTTATTACTTATCAAAAAAAAACTATATCCCACAATTCCGAAATTTTTTATTTATAAGATTTTGCATGCTGGACACTTTTAAACAATTTTTCTGTTAAATGAATTATTTATTATAAGAAAAAAATCATTTGAAATTTTATTCGAATCCAAAATTACGAAACCAATGCCGAGTTAAATAACCAAAAAAAATATATATCCAACGCATTAAAATTGTTTATAATTTTAATAATAATTTATAAAAAAAACAAAACATTGTTATCTGTTGAAAACACAATAAAATATATATAGGTATATATAAAAACATTGAAACAGCATGTGTGAAGGTGAATAATGGGTCGTTCACATCGTGGTTTAACATCCCTAAAGGAGTCAAACAGGGATGTGTAATGTTACCATTGTTGTTCAACAGATACATCGATAACTGTAAGAAAGAACTGAAAGATTTAAGAATGGGAGCAAAAATGAGTGGTATAACAGCTAACTGTCTTCTGTATGCGGGTGATGCCGTGCTTCTTGCTAGCAGCGAAGACCTGCAATTCTTGGTAACAAAAGTCTACGATGTATGCAAGAAAGGCGATTTGCTAATGAATGTTGATAAATAGAAAGTGATGGTTTTCAAAAGTGATGAAAATATAACTAAATGTGAGATCAGTGCGAACGGAGATATTATGAATCTGGTAGAAGAATTTGTGTATCTGGGAAGTGTGTTTACAAGGGATGGAAAGGAGGGTCAGTGCCGGGAACAGGGTAAACGGTGCACTGAAATCTACTTTGGCAAACAAATGTTTATCGCAGAGGAGGCTTAACTAGCAGTTCACAATGGTGTTCTAGTGCCAACTCATTAGAGTTACATTACATTAGTATGGAAGCGAAGTATAACGGTTCGATCGGATGCTTTTGTAGCTGTGCTTGACTTTGTTTGTAAATAACTAGAATATTTACGTTATAATAAATAAAAATTGACTATGTTGGAATTGCAGTATGTTTGGTTGCAGCAGTAAGAGCGTCAAAGGTGTTAAAGGAGTCAGTTAAGTACTTAATTTCGAAGATTTACATTGATTTTTGGCATTTATTATCCCGATACGTGTATTATGTTGCTTAAAAACTCTTCTTATATCAACATATTTACTTCAAATACTATTTTTTCTCAATTTGGGAGATAAATTTGTGAATTAATGTATGTTTATTGTTGATAATGACCGTTGATTATGGACAATATGTCAGGGCCGCACTAGGCATCCATACAAAGTTTGAGTTTTTATCGAGTAGAGGTCGATTCAAATATTACTCGAAAATAGAAATTTTAACCTTGAAATTGCATCCAAAATGACGTGTCCAAATTTCAGACCGCTACGACTCGCCGTTTCGGAGATGTGACGGACAAACAAACAAACTCAACACAGGACTATGGTTCCATGCAGGTGGGATTTATGTCTCAATAAATATAACATAAGTATATTGTGAATAAAATTAATTAATAAACAAAAAAATAAACACACACGTGTATTTTCAGTTTTATTAAATAAATATAGGCGAATTATAGAAAAATAGATTGGAATAACCCTGCAATGATATATACATAGGTACATATTTAAAAGTAATTACAATGCAAATTAATATCCATTTGGCAATTCTCGACCTGAGAAAGGCCTATTATTTTGCTGCGAACTGTAGCTAACTTAATACTCAATAGTTATAGAATGGTTTTTCTACGTTTGGGCTCCTCTCTAGGTTACGCATTATTACTTTGAGAATCAGAATGTATTCAAAAATAAATAAATGTCAAAAATTAAGCAAAACAATGGGTATTCGCTTATTACCTTCCACTTAACATTTTTTCTTAACCAAATCAATGAATTTTTTGTCTCATAGCCTTTAGGCTATCCCATCAAAAAGAACCAAATTAAGATACGAAAATACATTTGTTTCTACATATTATGTCTTCAAGGCTATAAAGCAATTTGCATTTTTACCCTGAGCGGAGATGTATGGGGATGGCGAATCTCGCAAAATGATTCATCCCATGAATTTTCATTACCGTACCAAGTAATATCTTTTATTCATACATTTATTAGAAAAAATGTATTTTATATTTATTTATATATTGCTCTCGCCAACTGTTACTCAATCGGCCCAGTTGGCTTCAATTAATTGGCTCTTCGGGCCTCGACTAATTGGTTTGCGTGATGTTAATATGATTTATTTATACATCAATGCAACGGTGCAAAAAACCTTTATATGGTTAATTTAAGAAGTTTGACATAAATAATCACAGCAGTGAAAAATTCATTATGTTATACATAATAGGAAGTATAATAGAATCATAATAAAAAAAAAAATTATGTCCATTTTGCTTTTTTTAAAGGGATGAAAATATAACTAAATGTGAGATCCGTGTGAACGCACATATTCTGAATCAGGTAGCAGAATTTGCGTAGCTAGGAAGTGTGTTTACTAGGGATGCAAAGACTGAGAAAGGAGTGTGAGGGCCGGGAACAGGGTGAACGCAGGAGTCAAAACAAGCAGATCACGATGGAGTTCTAGTGCCAACTCTAATGTATGGGAGCGAAGTATGGAATTGGAAAAATAATTATGAAAGTAGATGAAATGTGTGGTAAAACGATGCATGATAGGTGCACAAATATCGAGATCCGTGAACACTGTAGGGCTGAGGCAAGCATTATCAACAGGGTCATGAAAGGGGGGCTGCGTTGGTTTCGACATATCGAGCGAATGGACAGCGAAATAACGGCTAAAATAATCTACAGTGCGAATGTTGATGGATGTAGAAAACGATGAAGGCCGAAAAAGACATGGCACGATCAAGTCCATTAAATACTTGAAGATGGACATGTCAAGTGTAAGAATAATCGGTGGGCGTGCGTGAGAAAATGTAAGAATGTAGAGGAGCGAGGTCTGTATGCAAAGACAGAGTGATGTGGCGTTATATCTTCTGTTTACCCCTTCGGGGAAATGGCGTGATGGTTTGTTTGATTGATTTTTTTTCTTAAACTCTTCTCTTCTTGTTCTTAAAGACTTCCCTAAAAATACATAATGAACAACTTCACATGACATAATGAACAACTTCAGCCCTACGGGAAATTGGATACAAAAAATGTTTTCTGACGTGGGGTAAAAATTAGAGCATTAAATTGTACGGCAAAGTTTCTTGAAAATGTACGGAAAAAAAAAAATAAACTAACTAACCATCACGCCATTTCCCCGGAGGGGTAGGCAGAGAGGATAGAACGCCACACCACTCTGTCCTGGCACACTTCCTTTGCTTCCTTCACATTCATACATCTTCTCATGCACGCACGTCGATTATTCCGACTTTTCACATGACCACTTTCAAGAATTTGTTGTACTTGATCATGCCATGTCTTTCTCGGCCTTCCTTGACTTCTACAACCAGACACATTCGCATCATAAATCTTTTTAGCCGTTCTTTCATCATTCATTCGCTCCACATGACCG
The DNA here is from genome assembly GCF_059751315.1 of Micrasema longulum. Lineage (NCBI taxonomy): Eukaryota > Metazoa > Arthropoda > Insecta > Trichoptera > Brachycentridae > Micrasema > Micrasema longulum. Next base: position 303,011 of record NW_028279464.1, on the reverse strand, counting down.
AACCATCGCAAAAGACCTTTCTTAATTTTGTCGATAAATCTTAACTCAGTCTTGCATTCTGCTCTAATTTCGACATTAGGGCACCTATCATACATTGTTTTTCCGCACATTCGCCTGAGGGATCGCATTTCAACAGCATTCAGTCTACTTTCGTCCCTTTTTTTCTAACTCCATGCTTCGCTTCCATACATTAGGGTTGGTACCAGAACTCCATTATGAACTGCTAATTTAGCCTCTTGCGATAGACACTTATTTGCTACGACAGACTTTAAGGCACCATTAACTCTGTTACCGGCACTAACCCTCCTTTCAATATCCTTGTCCATATTTCCATCTCTAGTAAACATACTACCCAGATATACAAATCCTTCGACCTGTTTCAAACTATCTCCATTTACTACAATCTTACATTCAGTCATAGTTACATTTCTTTCAAAGACCATGACGTTCGACTTTTGCACATTCATTAGCAAATCACTCTCCTTGCACACTTCGTAAACCTTTGTAACCAAGGATTGCAGTTCCTCTTCGCTGTCAGCTAGGAGGACTGCGTCATCGGCGTACAGAAGGCAACTGACAGTTAGATTACTCATTTTCGCTCCCACATCCATACTTTTCAATTCTTTCATACATTTATCCATGTATATGTTGAATAACCACGGTGACATTACACATCCCTGTTTGACTCCTTTAGGGATGTCAAACCAGGAAGTTAATGACCCATTTACCCTTACACACGCTACACTATCTTTGTACAAAGAAGCAATATAGCGGACAAGGTTGTCACTCACTCCATACTCCGATAGAACCATCCATAATTTTTTCCTATCAACTCGATCAAATGCTTTTTGCAAATCAACAAAAGCGCAAAAAAGCTTCTGGTTTTTCGCCAAAAACTTTTCTGTCATATTGCGTAATGCAAATATTTGATCCATACATCCTCTACCATTCATAAATCCACTCTGTACATCCCATACTTTCTCCTTGGTCACGTTTCTTACTCTTTCTATCAGTATTCTTCCATACATTTTGCCGACAGCGCTCAGAAGACTGATAGCTCTGTAATTCCCACACTCCACCTTAGAACCCTTTCCCTTGTATAACGGCATAACAACTGCCCTCCTCCAATCAGGTGGAGTCCTTTCCTCCTTGAGACACAAGTTAAAAAGTTTATGCAGCCATGTGAGAATTAATTTGCCACCCGACTTAATAAACTCTGCTGCAATACAGTCATACCCTTGCGCTTTACCATTCCGCATACATTTGACAACGCTGATAATTTCTTTCATACTAATCTGACTTACCTCATCATTTGCGTATAAATATATTTTGATAAAAACGCACTACTTTTAATGGCGTCACTGGTTCATGTGAATCAACCTATGTTCTGAGAGCTATGGAAGATTTCCGGTCTGCTTGTCGCTTCTGGACCAATGGGAAGAACTGAATGAGAATAAGCGGAAATGAACCTCTGACGTCACACGCGGGGTTATTTCAGAAATACAAAACTTTGAAAAATCGAAGCGCTGATAATACGATATATAAAAATTAAAAAAAAAAAATGAATTAGTTTAACCGTCTATTAACAAATACAATTTTTTAAAAAAAACACTGAACTTCCTCATTATGTTGAAATAAATGTACTTTTACCTGATAATCTTTAATTGTATCTATCCCAGAATGAGTTTGTTAACTCACGGGAATACAATAATGTTTTGTACATTTTTGTATTTTGAAAAAAAAAAATTAAAAAAAAATTTGTGTCACATGAGCAACTTCCATACGCCGCTGTTTTTTTGGAACAAATTTTGCTGCCACGCGTTTCATCCCCGAAACATCCAAAAAAAATTCATGGCATTAGCCAATCAATATGCCAACATTATCAGCGACTTCTCTGATTGTGATCGTTCATAACCATTTCATTATCTTTTTCCACGTTTTCATCGGTTGTTGATGTGCTGGGGCGTCCAGGCCGTTCGTCATCTTCAAAGTCTTTACGGCCATCTTGGAAACGCTTATACCACTCGTAAACTCTTGTTTTACTCATGGCAGACTCATCATATGCCTTTGTTAACATTTTACAAATTTTGTTACATTTTATTTATTTTTTTACACGAAATTTGATACAAAAACTCTTTGATCAATTTTTTTAACAAATGAAAATCACTGAGCTTATAAAACACGTCTTTCCTTCGCGGCTGCCACATACAAATTAAACAATGAATACAGCTGAAAATTTTAGCATACTTCTAGGGCATTTATACCAACATAAAATTTGGCAATCGGATTCTTTAAACCCACGAAATTAAAAAAATCCCGTTTATTTTTTAATACACCTCGTATATACACAATCAGCTTTTACCCACGAGCTCGCTTGCGTGGTATAAGGTAGAAATTAAATATTCCCGATGGAATGATATATTGTTTCGGGATAAAAAATAGCTTGTATCAATTGCCGGTCCTCGAATATCACTAAATATATCGAATATGCTAAAAATAAGACGATCCATTAGTTTATGGCGATGGAGCACCGTTATTGTTTTAGTATGATTTTAATTTTCCATTACAAATTTTTGCAAAGTAGTGATACTTTTTCCAATGCGAAAAATCACATTAATCAGTCTCTCCGTTGCGACGTGAAAGAAGAATTTATTTTCCCACTTATAATTTTCCCGAGCGAGTGACATTTTTTTCGATAAAAAACAGTTTGTGACTCTTGTCAGCTTTTCGTCTATCCAGATACATAGGTAATCACATCAATCGGCCGCTCCGTTGTGACGTGAAGAAAACAAAACCGAACAGACAATCGCACTTTTGCATTTATAAAATTACTACTAATTCGTAGTACTTCTACAAGTACGGATTCAATAATTTATTTTCCGTTATTTTGAAAAACAGTCATTTAATTAAAGCTTGTTTAAGCAAAATATGACTTCATTATTCAAAATAATAACAGGGATACATCGAGTCTTGTTTTTTATAAAGACTCATATGACAATATAGCCATACAT